>NW_010141550.1:13001-29185 GCF_000699245.1 Pterocles gutturalis
TTCTGGGTCAGGAATCTAAAATCCTGAAAAATAAGAAAAAGCATTTGCTGCTGGTGTGAAATAACACAAAACACTTAAAATATAATAGAGGTATAAAGTCCATTAGAAAACAGAGTATTATAATATTGCCATACTTTTTTTATATCTCTCTAAATAGTTAAATGCTTTGAAATTAAATCCTGAAGTATGTACTTGGTTTCAGTGTGAGGTTTTTTTTCCTGTGTAAGATTAGGGGATCACCCCACTGTGTTTCACAGTTGAATCAGTTCTTTCTGACAAATATGGGTAACTTTCCAAACTGTTTACAAATCTGGGATATTTTTCAGTTCTTGCTGCCAGGAACACCTCTGTGATCTATGTTCTAGGAACTGTACCTATAGCTTCTATTTGCTTCATCTGAAGATATGTGAATTTAACACGTCTGGGAGAAGTTTGTGTGTGGAAATCTAAGTTGACTAATCAGATAAAGGCTTTCTGAGACTATTTCTCAACAAAAATATTGTGGCCTATTTGTATAAAGATAAACTAATTTTAAAGTAGACCATGACTAAAAGTATTAAATAAATACCTGATTAGCGAAAATCCACTGATCTCCTTCCATTGCGTGGCTGAAAGAAAAATATTCAATAAGCGCTCTATAAAACTGACCTCACCCAACTTTGTATGTACGGAAATTGGTAAACTCAGTTCTGTCAGTGTGACCATCATTAAAGATAAACTTGAGACCAGTTATTGTTTAATGTATATCTACTTCTGGAGGAGAATTATACAGTAAAATTTACTATATATCAATTGAAGAATGGATTATGCCCATCTTGTATGACTTTACGAGGGGTGAAAGCCACAAGAAGTCAAAGAGACCATTATCCTTCATTCTTTTTGCTTTTTCTTAAGACGTGCTTTCAGATCATCGTTATTATTGCATTATAAATGTTTGTTGCAATTAACAAACAAATATATAAGTCACTCTCAATTATTTCATTTTTAGACTGTGTTCTTTAATATAAGCAAAGAGTTTCTCCCTTTTCACATGGTAATTTCAGAAATATTTTGCACTACTGAGGGACTTGATACAATTTCTACTAAAGCAGATTAAAAAATTCTTACTGAGCTTAATAGGGATTTGGTTTTTACTCTGGCATTGTGAATGCACCAATGTTAGTATTACCCATAACTTGGCCTGTCATAGGAATTCTAAAGATCCAAGCCGGATACATAAGAAATGTAACTATTCAAACTTGCTGTCTTTTCATTAGAATCATAGAATCATTTAGGTTGAAAAAAGACCCTTAAGATCATCAAGTACAAACATGGCCACTTTCTTATTTAAAGCCATTAGCCTTTTATTTAAATAGAAAAAAAAATACTAACCAAAATCAAGAGAGTTGTTATTAAGTCTGACTTCCCATCTTTAACTTGCTCAGTTTTGCCAAAATGGAGGAAAAAAATGGCATAAAAATGAACAGAGTAGTTTTATTCTTATTCTCATGAGAATTTCTGTATCTAGTTTCTAACATTACTGGTCAAAATATAAGGAAAATGGGAAGGTCAGGCCCAGTAGCTGTTGTGATACAATGTGTAAGCATGGCATTCTATTTATATCACATGCAAATGTACTGTGCTTTAGAAGGATTGTCCAAGATGCCATATTTTCTAGAACTTTCTCTGAGAATTATGGATTGAGATGCAGCCCTGAGGAGAAGAACTTGGGGGTGCTGGTTGATGAGAAGCTCAACATAACCCAGTAATGTGCACTTGTGGCACAAAAAGACAACCATATCCTGGGCTTCATCAAAAGAAGTGTGACTAGCAGGTCAAGGGAGGTGATTCTCCCCCTCTACTCTGCTCTTGTGAGACCTCACCTGGAGTACTGTGTACAGATGTGGGACCCCCAATATAAAAAAGACCTGGACCTATTGGAGAGAGTCCAGAGGAGAGCCACGAAATTGGTCAGAGGCTGGAGCACCTCCCCTATGAGGACAGGCTGAGAGAGTTGTGGTTGTTCAGCCTGGAGAAGAGAAGGCTCCAGGGAGACCTAATAGCAGCCTTCCAGTACTTAAAGGGGGCTACCGGATTGATGAGGAGGCACTTTTTTATCAGGGAGTGTAGCGATAGGATGAGGGATAACAGTTTTAAGCTGAAAGAGGGTAGATTTAGATTAGTTATTAAGAAAAATTTTTTTCCTGTGAGGGTGGTGAGGCACCGGAACAGGTTGCCCAGGGAAGCTGTGGATGCCCCATCCCTGGAGGTGTTCAAGGCCAGGCTGGATGAGGCTTTGAGCAACCTGGTCTAGTGGAAGGTATTTGTGCTTGTGGCAGGGTTGTTGGAACTAGATGATCCTAAGGTCCCTTCCAACCCAAACCATTCTATAATTCTATGATTCTATGACTTACATAATAACCAATGACTTATTAAGGCATAGCACGGAATCATACATACACAAACATTAAGATATGTAGAGAAACTTCCCACTCTGCCTTTATTTTAATCCAAGAAACTGTTTGGAGAAGATCTTGAGTAGTCCTGTAGGGTGGGATGCTCTTAGTTTAAAAAGTCACAATAGTTCTTATTGTAACTCACTGGTCTCTCTGCTTTTTGTTTTGTAATGCTCGTCATGAAACAAAAATTAAAAAGTTGAACAAACCATACCCTGTACAAAAAATAGCCTCTGCTTTGAATCCCCCCAGGTCCTTTAAGTTCTTCCTGAAAAAAAATAAAATTAAATCATATCTACTCTTGGAAATGAATACATATAAAGAGGTTGTTTATGTACACATTAAAAGTATTTCTTCAGTACTGCTATACAGTCTTGCCCCTTAAGACATGCTTGATGTATATTTCTCCATGTCAGTAACAAGAAGTTCATGTTGTTGTGTAGAAATAGCAGAAAACATATGAATTAGGGCCAAATTGCACGTCAAGTTTGGCTCAGTTCAGATTGCTTTAGAATGGTACTAGTAACGATGAGCAGCCCTTGCCTTCGACTTTCTAGGTTTCATTACCCAGACACAACCAGAGAGTCTTCACGGTAGTGGAATCTCTACGGATAAGTATCAGAAATCAGCAGCAAGCTAACCCTTCCCGAAACACATTCTGTGACACCAGAGTCAGACAGTCCAATGAAAGGTGGGGACCCCACGGGACCATGGGGGCTTCCTGCTCCATGGGGGACCAGAGTTCCTCTGCAAATCTTCAGCAGGGTTGCTCTGATCCTCTACTGGCTTTAAAGTTTGCCTACGCCATTTCCTCATCAGCCCATCTGGTAGAGTCTATTGGAAGGACAGATTTGTAGCTTTCTCACATTCAGGCAATAATTGCACTACTTTTATTATTGATGGCAGATTATTTCAGTGTTTTCTTAATTTTCTTATAGACTGGTATGGCCTTCAGGAATAACATTTAAAGAGGATTTTAAACTCTTATACTGACATATGCTGAAATCTGCTATATAAACAAATATGATAACTGTAAAATGGATTCATATCAAAGATTTATCATGACATGAAAATAAGTGAGGTGCATGCAAAAATACCAAACCCAAATGAGTTTGTAAAGGAAATTGATTCTGGAAGATGCTAGCACTTTGTAAACATCTGGTGTTTATGCACTGTACAGGAGTAAATAACAGCTTTAACAAGGTGACTAGTATTCACAGCAGGAACTGGGAACACAAAATCAAAAAAGCTGCTTTCTATAGAACACAATTCAACATAGAGCTGTTTTAATTGTTTCCTTAGATTTATATTAATATTATAAAATGGTTCTATTCTGTAAGTGTTGGCCATGTCCCTACTGCATCACGATTACAAATTAAAGACTACTACTTATCACAGTGCAAAACAGTTGTAATTCTAACTGTTGCTGTTTCCATGTACCACTAGTTAAGAGTACAATAATACAAATAATAGGAGACAGCTCTTTTAAGAATTAGCCACTTGAAAAGATGACTAAGGAAACACATAATAGTCATAATCATTCATTCATTTCTACTTTAAAAATATGCTGAAAATAAGGTACCTTGCAAAAAGAAGCCCGAGAAAATGTTTGTTTTTTGCCACAAAGTTATATCTGCATAGTCTGGCATTTTTTGCAGACTATAGCATTTTTGTCAGTTTTTTAAATTTCCTTTGAAAGAAATATTTCCAAACACTATCCTAAAAAAGGACTTTTTATATCAGTGCATGTTTACACTTTATGTCAGATAGCTAGTATATATTTTATTTTTTTTCCTAAGGATTTGTAGAGTATGGACTTTGATGTTTCTTTGACGTAAAAAAAAAAAAGGCTAAATTGCATGTCAAACGATGTCTTCACAGCTCTTAAACAGAAGCAATTTATTAGATTTCATTTGCGAGTTGTTATGTGTATTGTGACTCTCTAAATATATATATATATAAAGACATATGATCTGGCTGATATACTCTGTAATATTTGATACTATTATTACTTGGGAAAATATCCTTATAGTTTCTTTTTAAGCCCACTAAAATAAAAATGCCATGAGGAGGGTAAAATATGTTGGAACATGCTAAATATGCTATGAATTTTAGGTTATTGTCTGTTAATTAATGTATTCTATTTCCATTAATTATGCCTTCAACCTCAATGGAAGCAAGTTCAGGATGTTAAAGTATTCTAGCAAGGAATTTACTGGATTTAAAAGGCAGTTTGTTTTCACCTGCAGCAATTCTGTGTTCTTGCATTTATGCTTTCCTTCCCATTCTTTATGATTTGACATGTATGTTTATTGAAAAACACAAAGAGCAATTCCAAGAATATTCTTTGCCAGTATATAGGTCCAATAGCATAAATACAGTTCACATCAGTGTCATCACAGAAGGAAAATTTTACTCTGTATTTTCCTTTCAGATGTGTAATGGATTAAAATTTTCACAACAATTTTAGTCCATGAGCAGATGTACCAACTCTTTAAGTTCTTATATGTGGGCAGGTTCTGTCACTGGATAAGAAAAATGTGCCATTAGTTTTTACACCATTTCTCCATGTTTACAATGCAGTAGAAATGTAGGAAGAATAGCACACATTTAAAAACAGTCTCATAATTGCTCAGTAAGCAATCACACCCTTTTTCCCTTCCCCATGTAGTTCGCAATTGGATTGACTTCTGTGAGATCCTTCTTTTAGTTGTTACCTCTTCACCTACACATTAATACACATGTATAATATTAAGACAGGATTTAAACAGTGACATTATAATGTTTTCTGTTGTGCTCACCATCCTTTTCCTAGTGACTCAGGGCATGCAGTTGAGATTATGCAGTGATCTGAAGACAGGGGTAGATAGCATTTCCAACCGCAGCCATGACTGGATGAAAGCTAACATACATAATCATGGGATTAAGAGTTAATTGAAAATGTGGGAGTTGCCAACAGAGCCTTTATCTGGACTAATAAAGGAGAAGTCCTACTTATGGGGATGCCACTATCTGAATTCTAAATTCTGTCTTCGTACACCTAATTTAACTTGTGCATCAGTGAATATAAGGAATCATATCAACAATTCTAAGGAATAACCAAGCTGAGGGTATTGTAAAACAGGAAGAAGCTGGGTCTTAGATTTTGGTATACTTCATTACACAGGAATCTTCAGTATTCTTATAAAGATTCTTATGTATCAGCTTGCATTTTTCTCTTCTCTCTATAGCTCCATTAAAGAGATAGACATTAATATCGATCTGCTTTTTGATTTCTGAAATTTGAAATTGCATTTGCAGCAAATATACCCACATTTTATGATATTTTGGAAACAATGGGGCTCTTTCTCACTATGTGAAACTTTTGTTCCAAAACATTCTACTTTTCTGCAGAAAATTAATTCCTCAGAGAACTTTCTTATCTGAACCTTAAGTTAAACAGTAAAATTGCCTATAAATTGGAAATTCTTAGTGCTATAAGTCATAAATAATGCATGTTTAAGGAGTAGATATGGTTTGAATTTCAGAAAGAAACCCCCTAGAAAATATAACTCAAATGCAATATAACGGTACAGATAAATTTTAAAATATTCTCCTTTTTATAAAAGACATAATGGATCCATTTTGACACAAAGGCTATGTGCTCTGCCACTGTTCTGTGTTAAGTGTGTGTTACTTCAGTGTTTTTTTTCATTTTAAATGTTAAATATCAGTAGGATTATTTTTCATTAACTTAATATAAAAATATTTCTAGTGAAAATACACTAGTGTGATAATAAATCTTGAAAATAAAAATGTCATGAGCAGAAAGGTCTACAAAGACATTTTTAGAAGAGCTAATGAATCAAAGCATGAGAATTTAAGCATGCAGACTTAAAGATTACATACATCCTCTTTGTATCTCTTCGGTCTTCTTTCATTAAGCTGGGGAACAAGTTGCAGCAAAGGATGCAGGACAGACGACTGAGAGGACACGAACACAGACACATGAGCAACAATGAAATTCAGACCATATGATGCAAAAAAATTTCTTCCTGCAGTATTGGCTTATGGACCTAACATGCACCAAAAAAACGACTGAAGATACTAGTTGAGAAACTTATTTTTGAACATTCTGACTTGACAACAAACAGTCACTAACATTTGTATTTACACTATGAATGTGACTCAGACAGCAATGGAGGGAAAAGCTGTGCATCCTCACCTTTACTCATTGAAAGATCAGAACTGATTTGATCAGTCTCTGTGAGTGGTACAGAGAACATTTCCATACACTACTCCCACTAACATCTAACATTTCAATTATTTCCTGTTATGGAAGTTAGCTGCTTCAATGTCCATTGTACTGAAAAGTTAATTTTACTTCAAAATAACTCAAATCTCTGTGAGAAAAAGGATTTTTTTTTTTTTTACTAGAAAATAGTTTGTAGGAGGGATCCATTCTCAAGTAAAATTTCCAACCATGATACTGATCACTCTACCTAAAAGACAATCCTGAAATTCCTTGTGTTCAACATGCTTGCAGACAGCCTGGTTAAGCACAGACGCATTGTGTGCAGCGTAAGTGCACCCCCGGCAAAACACAACCCTGTGGGCTTGTGGAGAGAGGTCCACAGGGAGAAATAAAGTAGAAAACCCATGTTTCATCAACCAATTTCAACCTTCAACTTCTGTAAACCTAATTTTAAAAATAATGGGTTTTTCATAAAATACTTCTTAGAAAAGTGGTACAACAAAGAGAAATATAATTTACGGAATAACTAGAGTTACCTATTTGCTTAAAAGGTAAAATTAACTTGCCTACTTGGAGCCAATTCTGCACTGTCTGCCATAGGTAGGCAATGTGGCATCATAATATCTAAAGAAGTAGAGGTCTGGTGTGTAGTGGAGGAGTTAAAGGGCATCCCAGCTGGCCACCTGGGCTCTGTCTTACAGTCAGTGGAGAGAGGTTAACACAGTCAAGGAGTGATGGATCTCACCTAAGTTAGTATCTCTGAGAACTGGGGTAGAAAATAGTCAACTGAACAGCTAAACCAGAAGTGAGAAAGCAGTAATTTCTCAGGGCAGGCAGGGGCAAAGGTATTCCAGATGAAGACGAAGGGGGATGCAGTAACCTCTTAAGCAGGAGCAGCAGCAGAAATAGCTCATTTCACTGTGCCCTGATTACCATTAAAACCTCCAGAGAATCTCTATCACGAAAACACTGACCCCAATATCAGCAATATCACCTGCTAGGAAATATACCACATATTTCTGAAGAAATGTAAAGAACAAGGCAAAAACGGACATTAACATATAAGAATGATTGTTAAGAAATGAGAAAACATGAACATGTTTAACTTTCTCAAAATCCTACGGTGCACAGAAAAACCACATGGATGCACAGAAACAGCAGATTATGTTTGCACTTGTCATGGTTTCAGCACTTTAAATGCAAGAATGGAACACACATAGTTTATTTGTTGGTTTATAAGAATATTTTTATAGCAACAATTCTAGACTATTTTTAAAATAATATTTTTCATTTAAAATATAACACAAAGTCTGAGTGAGACTTAAATACTCTTATGCCTGGTACATATTTATGACATGCACAAATAAATACATACAATTTAATTAATGATGATTAAAAATTAATTAAGAGTTCTATTTATTTATGGTCATGTTCTCAGTTTCTATAATTCCACAGTGTTTCACTGCATATGTTATGTTCCAGTACCAGAAAAAAGCATTTGATCTTATTCTTAAATGTTGTAACTACAAGATTAAGATGTAGTTGGAATGTTTAGTCATTTTTTTTTCACACCTGTAAAGTATTGATGATCCTCTCCTGTGTTATAAAACACATCCTGTATCTTAAACATGAAACTTCCAGTTCTGAGCTTGCTATACCATTGGAAAGACTATTGCAAAAAGGATCGTTACCTTGTATTTATGTACAACCACATATGTACTCACAAGGAGGTGCTATGCCACTTACCATGATGTCTGAGTTGCCTGAGTCATGAGTCTTAGAATAATGAAATAAGAACTGTTTGAAAAAATTAAAAGTGGGGTTTTACTACAAACCAGGGCAAATGTATTATGATTTTCTTGACAATTTTAGTGTGATCATAAAACATACATAGAAATCTTACCCTTTTGGTGTTGTCTTTTTCATCGAAACTCTGTGGGAATAATAATTGGTAGAGAGGCTTTTATTTGTTTAAAAAAAGAGAGCAATGGACAATTTTGATTACATTATAAGCTTCTCAGTACTGGATTGGAATCTTGTCCTTTCTTGACAGATATATTACATGTCTTTGCTTATCAATGTGACTACTCTTTTCAAACTCTGTAGAGAGCATTGATTACTCTCCACTAGAAGGGCAGACGGGTTTAGCAGATGCTCCTTTGTATATCCCTAGACTCTCCTAAGTAAATTTATTTCTCAATTGAGAGCTCATAATTTTTCTAATCTAGGGCAATAAAAACACCTAAAACCTTGTATCCAACCTGGAGATTATTTTCCAAACATTGGAGTCTCCCTGTCATCTTTAACAGATTTTGGATTAGGAAACCTAGAGTTTCAGAGTAAGAACTGATAGTATTGCTTCCAGCACTGAGTGACACTTCAGATACTGGCTCCTCAGAATTCATTGTAGACACCAGCACCCTGAGAGATCAGGCTTCAGAAATGTTAAGTAGTCTTTCATGTGTCTTACCTGTGGTTTCTGGAGAAATCCCATGACCAAAAAACAAAGTTCTTCCACTGTACTGGATGCCTAATGCAAAGAAAACATGAACTCAGGTATCACACTTCCAATCCCACTGCATATAACAAATAGAATCAAAATAATAAAGTAACCTCTGTATGACTCACCTGAGGCTGAGAATCTGTGGACAGGTAGGCAGAACATGCCTCGTCTATCTGTAAAAGTTCACATGGTCCTTTTTTAAGAAGTCAGATTAATAAAGACAAGTGAAATATGTATATTTTCAGAAACAGTTCAACGCAGATAAAGGCATGGCAACCTTTGTCCATCCTTATAAGTACATTCATGAAATATTTTGCATTCAAGGCAAAAAAAAGGCCTTAACCACATTAAAAAAATTACGCTTGCTTGATCTGAACAAACACATACGTATCTGCATCCTTTATTTTCTTACCCGTCTCATGCCCTTCTATGGACTATAGGTATGGACTATGAACTCAAATCTCTTCTGTGATATCTATGGACTATACAAAACTGCAAACAAATTACAAAACTAAAGCAAGTGATTCACTGAGAAGTCCTCAAACACAACTCTTCCAATTGGATTCCATATGACACATGCATCTCTTGAGTGATTACGATATCTGCCAGCACATCTTATGTGCTCCAGTCAATTTGTGTGAGTCACCAAGCAGCCAATATCCAAGGTTTGCACTGATTTCTTTGGCAAATGAGGAGCCTTACAAGATTTTGTTTGAAGGAGGTGGTTCCCAAATCACAGTACTAGTAAGATATATTTAATATATTCCAGGGGATCGAAGCACAAAGAGCACTGTGGAAGAAGTAATTGCTGATGAACTTAGATGTGTTAGCACAGAATGGAATGTGACACATAGACATAAAACCAAACAAAACCAAAAACCAAACCAAGAAGTCTCAATGCCTGTTTCATCTGGATCAAAACAAATGTCCATTTAACTCTACATCTTATCTCTGAAAATGGGCAAATGTTGAAAGCCAGGGAAGAGCCTAAGACGAGACCAGTGTCTGAGTAAAACCCATGCTCTCCAGCCACCAGCAATCTGTAGTGGAAGCACTTTGAGTCAGTAGTAGGTCCTTTGTAATAAAGCTCAGTGGGTTTCTGTGCTGTGACTTTGACCAGTCTGAGCCACTGCCACTGTAAACTTTTAGCATCCACAACCTGTGGCAAGGGTTTCCTAAACACTGCATGAAATACCACCTCTGTCTTGATCAGTCTTTTCTAAGCTACCTTCATTCAGTGCTGTCATGACCTTGTCTCAGAAGAAGCAGTGAATAAGTGATTCCCACTTGTCCTCTCTCCGCTGTTCATAACCTTGTACAGACAATTAATTTCATCCTCCTTCTGTTGCCTTTTTTCCAAGATGAAATAATCCCATAACACTGAATCATTTTTAGTGGAGTTACTAATTGAGAAGGGAGAAGAAATGGAATAAAGGGTATCTGAATTCATGGAAGTGATATTACCAGTGCTGAAAGCTCAAAGTATTCTGTAAGGAAAGGAAAAAATCTCCAGTACTCAAACTGAAGCTGCACAGCTTAATAATGCTAAAAAAACAAGAAAAATAACAAAAAAAAAAAAAAAAAAAAAAAAAAAAAAAAAGGCTTAGCTTTTCATTATATAACTTTAAAATTGTATCAACAGCAACCTCCATTGGTATGCAAGATTTTTTTTCCATTGAATATTTGATACAGTTATTCCAGATGGCAAAAAAAACTTTGCCAATCATCTTGTTTACAGACTGCATAAAAAAGTTGGTTTTTTTTTAAATGAAGAGTAGGCCATGAAATGGATCTTATTATTTTATTCTAAGTAAAAAGCCCTAAACAGCACTCTTTAGCAATGAAAACATTAAATGAAAAAAAAGCACTAAACAAATAATGCATATCTGAGTACTTCAAGACAAGAGATGATTCATTTCTCTAGAGAATCTACGAGAAAGCATTAGCAGAGGTAGTACAAAGTTAATAGCTCACAGAATTCCCCTTTCAAATAGTTTTTGTTGGTAACACATCCTCCCTGTTCTCTTTTCCCTTCATCTCTCATTTGTTTGTCTCTGGGTATATTAGCTCAGCTTCACTAATTTCAGAGTAAGGAAATGTAGAGGGAGAAATCAGCAGTGAATGAGATAAACTAAGCTGAAGTAATTTTGGAAGCTTATGTTAAAATTTTGCTGTTTCTTCTTGGTGACAGATTTTTTTGTTTGTTTCTTTTTTGGTTTATTTGCTTGTTTTGTAGTTGGAGGTGACTCTTGGAGAACTACCATAATTCAGTAGCAGGACAAGCAGGAGGCTGCTTTGTGTTTGACACAAGGCAAGGCAAGGTATCTCTCAGCTAATACCTGCATGGACAAAAGCAAGGGCTGAGGAAAAGCCACAGCTTCTGCTAATTCCTTTTTTTTAAAAAATACAAATAAAATGTAATAGTTTTTGTCATCCTTGATGCATCTTCTCCATAATTTTCTCTCCTATCTCAGAAATGTGGCCTGAGGGTAGGAGCTTGTGAGTTGTTTGGAGCTGGCTAAATAACATAAAGAAACAAAAGGATGTGAGAGACACGGAAAGGAACACAATACTTAGTTACAAAGTTCCCATATTTATGAACATGGGGTCATTCCTGGAAAATATTAGGTTCATTTAGAGGCAAGGCTCCTCCTGAATGATCCGCTAGTAAAGTAACAAACAGGGGAGAACTGATTCTTTTCACTCCAAGAAATTCTTCTGAACTGGTATGATTCTGTAACTGGTTGACTTAGGGCATACAGCTATGCATCTAATTCCCTTTCCATTGACCCTCTCCAGTCCTGCGTTATTCTTGCTACAATGCTAAGTTTTATATTGCTTATATTACACAATTTAATAGAGAATTTAGTCTTTTATGCATACTTTTTTCTTCACTGAAATCAAGAAGAACTATATGAACTAAGGGGAGCTGACAGTAAGGGAAGTGTCACCTGTAATGGCCTCAACAGGAAGAAATTTACTCTCTGCATCTGTACCCCTGGTGAGTCACTTGCTTTCTCGTGTTATCGGAAGCTACAAAAATAAATGTCAGCAGAATACTTGAAGGTTACAGTAATGCCAGGCCATGTGAGTTGCAGGCTGAACCCTGTCTGCGTGTTATGCCCTGCTGCTCCATCTGTTCCAAAAGGGCAGGGGAGAGCCCATGTTAACACGCATGTCACATCCTAAGGTCAAAACAAATGTTCATTTCACAGATGAGAGTGGAAGCTATGATAGCAATCAGAAGCAAAATGTTAGAGGGGCTAATGAACACAGTACTTATCTTTTGCCTAGTAAATTGAGAGGTTAGGATAGGATTAAATACAGTGTCCCAGCCCTGTCTGCAGAACAAAAGAAGTAAGAGGTAAGACTGGATGAGTTGAAACAATTCCTGCGTATTGCGTATGGACTATAAAACTACCGGACAGGACACTGTGTTGCTTCCAGGTACAGCGACTGCCTGGTCATTGACAGTTAAATGACAACTGTTATCAAACATAGCTCTCCATTGAGCCAAGACAATCTTTCCCTGGAACAATATCTCAACACTCAGCCTCAAATCTTCCTGAAACAACTGTTCAGAAAATCTGGAAAATAAGATGTTTCACTTATTTGCTGATGTGAGGATAGGAGATGTACAAGAGAAGCAGGACTGGAGGAATAAGCACCTGAACTCTGTGCAAGAGAAATACTGGAGAGTGATGTGTGACAGTAGCAAGGATGGACACAGAAGAAAAGGAAGTATGCCATATGGCAGATGATGCTTACCTCTTTCCACAGCTGCAAATCCTCATCTGCCTCAAGTGCCTGGGATGGCATTGGTGCACCTGGAAGCACAAACTGTGCTTAGCAATGCTGTACAGCAGTGGTCATTTGTGTAAGTATCCTATGTTGGTGATTTAAATAAAAACTCTGAACAACTGCAATGTCTGAGAGCTGCATGGTCCAAGGAAGTCTGTTGCCGCAGATGTTGTGGGGTTTCTCCAGTAGTTTCTGTCTGCTTTCTGTTACGAATTTTGGAGGAGGCTTCTTCACAAGTTCGGAGCAGATATGAACACCCACATGTCTCAGCAACAAACGATGTGGAAGTTACTCACTTTCAGTTTGAGTTTCACTGAGGGTCAGGCTAGCATTAGTCCCTCTCAACAATAAATAACAAGCAAGAAAATTTGCATGGCAGCTCTTGAATAGTAAGACCTGCTCAGGAAAACACATTCCAGTGCCTGCAGCCCTGAGTTTTCTGACAACTTGGCTCACCTCCAGCACATGCATCGCAAGTTGAGAATCTGGATCCTACCTCTTGCTTTCTCGTATGCTACAATTAAAGAATTAAACCTGGGCTAGGTAATGTACACTTGTGTATGAATAATGCATGTGATATGAACATGGTGTTTTTGTGGAGGTGATAGACAGTACATGTCTAACTAGTTTTGTTTCCTCTGTGTGGTGTATGTGATATGGAAAAGCTCAGTCCCTTAGGAAATTAAATGGGTTTTTAATTACATACTGCTGCAGTGATGCCATGCTTGGCTTGGAGGCAGCTCCTTTCTCCATCTCTGCCCACCCAGGATGCAGACCTGAAAGTCACTGTCTCTGGGTCCCTCCCAACTCAGCACCCAGAATATCCAACTTTCGACATTGTTATTTTATCTGGAAGTGTATTTCTAATAGCAATGTATTATCAGAGTCTCTGTAAATAACAGAAATAAACATCACTGAATTGTGAGTATACTACACACCATCCAAGCATGTTAGTGAGGGGCTGTGTTGTAACTCACCTGGGAGGGAGAGCGGTGCTGGAGAGGGTGGTGCTTTATCCATACAGTCCTAGCACTGCAGGAAACCCTATGAAGTCATCTAATTTATCCCCCTACCCAAAGTTGCTGCCCATGAGCCACGCCTAACCAGTTTATACACTATTCTTAAAGAACCTCAGATTAAAAGAGACTTTATAACCTTCTAGATGGTCTATAATTACCTGTAGTCCCCCCCCTTTTTTTTTTCAAATAACTGAACCAAGTTAAACGAAAAAGAGGTGAAGGCAGACTTAGCTAGAATAGCCAGGTGAGCAGGGTATGAATGCCCGTCATCTCCATTTGTTTTACATATACCACTAATAATAATTACAACAATAGTTAGTTCCAGGCATTAAGGGGTGGATTTCAAAACCATATTTTTGTATCAGCACAGACTTAAGGTGACTAATTATTCTGGATGCTTGTTTTCTCCAAAAAAGAATTAGAGGACCTCTTAATTTCACACTACGCAGAGCTGGAATATTTTTGAAATTTCCGAGATGTCACATAACAGGAAAACTGCTTTCCAATTTAAAAATTTACTTTTTTGGATGTTTGTTTTAGTTCAAGGAAAAACACCAAATACATTAAAGGTGCTACAATGCTCTTACTTTGTTTGCTATTCTTAAATTAATATATTCATATTAGAGTATTGCCTGGGACTGGTATCCAGTTGCAAAGATTGAAACTGGACACCACTTAAAATGAAGACACCTTCCCCATTAAACCTTTGCCTGCCTGTCTCTGAACACCTCTTCTGCCATTGACTGGTTCCCAAGGCTTTCTAGGGGGAGCAGAAGAAATCCAATAGCCTATAAAGCTTAGGCAGCAGGCAAGAAAGCCTGAATATTACAGCTCACTTCTTTTTGGTTTTGTTCTTGTTTTTTGTTTTTGTTTTTTTTTTTTTGTTTTTTTTTTTTTTTTTTTTCCTGAAGCATAAAATTTTGGACAGAGGAGATGCAATTATTTCACCAGTTCCTAAGTTTCCTTAACCCTTCTCCACTTATTCACAAAACTCTTATTTCATGTGCAGTCCCATCTGTTTTGTGCTCACACCTAGGACTCTGTTCCAGTGCTGAGCGGTGTCCCTCCATCACCCCATCCAGGACAGTGCTGCAATCCCTGCGGGACTTCATTCACACACATACACAACAGCACACACATGGAAACAATAACTTATTTTGTAACGTGCACAAGATAACCATAGGGGTGGAGAGGAAAACGTATTCAAAAGGAAAATGGAGAAGGAAATCCTACAAAATTAACACTGTCCATGACACATTTGTTCTGTTATCCTTCAATTCTGACAAATTCTAAAAACTCAGCTTCTTCCAAGGCAGCAGAATGCCAGATGCACTGTTTCAGTCACTTGTCAACATGGGATTCACTTCTTACATATTCACTTCCCTCCACTACTCTCCCTACACTAGCTCCTGGCAATCATTTCTGTAAGAACAATGATGAAATACTGTATGACATTGTCCTTCCTTGCCCTCCTTCCCTTCCCTCTTCCACATCTCCAGAATTCATTTTAACAGAATATTAAGTATACTGTACTTGGAGTTATTTGATTTTTGAAATTAAAAACCACAACAAACCAGAACAAAAACTCCTGATGAAAGCAACTCACAAACTCACACACATATAATACAAACAAAACAGAAATACTCCTTGCACAGCAACTTATTTTGTAGTTTTACTTTGTAAGGTATGAGCAGTTACTCTGTCTGGAGTGGGAAAATAGACTAGAAAAGACAGTACGTTTTGCTAAAAAGCCAATTAGCTGTGCTCACTTCACAAGCACTCCCTGCTACAAAAAATAGCAACTTTCAGGTGCAAAACAACATTTCAAATTAAATCAAGATAATCAAGCTCTATACCTAAAGCTGCTCAGCAGCACTATCCTTTCCCGCTTAACCCCACCCCCGGGGATTCCTCATGCAGTAAATATTGCTTCAGGTTGGGCTAAGTGACATCCGGAGGGTCCTAAATTTTCCTACAATTCCGTGATACACTTTGTTTCTCTTCTCTTAGCTTTTAAATCAAAGTAAATTCTATTCAAAATGAAATCCCTTTTAACAAAAGCCACTTCCCCAAGGTGCTGCAGTGTAGTTTTGCCAGAACAGGGTAATCCTGCCGGGATACATGAGGAGGCTCCCCCAAACCAACCCCAAAACCGTGCCCAGCTGCTCCAACCTCCTGCTGAGCATCCCTTC
>NW_010141551.1:0-33227 GCF_000699245.1 Pterocles gutturalis
CCAAGCCAAGGGCTAACCCACCACAGTCAGGAGTCATGAGAAAGTCAGAATTACCAGAAGAAAGCACAAGAATACAAGTTTAGAAGAACAGGAGAAAACAGATGGGTTTACATCCATCGCAGAACAATGGATTCTGGGAAACTAAGCTGTAAATGCATGGAATGATCACTAGTGTTTCCCTGACAAGTGAAAGCTGCAGTCAACAGAAATTATCAAAGTGATTTCTTATCAAATCTTTCATACCCATCTTGATTTCAGGAATTCTATAAATACTTTGAAAGTTACTATTTTTTTATGCACATTAAAATAAATCAAGTAAAAAATTAGATTGTCAACATAAATATTTAATCAGTAAAGTTCTGACACACACAGTGTGTAATTGGAGAAAAAGTGAAACCAGATAGTAACTATCCTGAGTCCCACCAGGTGCCTGAAGTTTAGTTCTTAGTTGTAAGCCTTCCCTCCAGAGGCAGAGAATAGAAATCCATCTCAGACATGCAAAGAGACTTTTGAAATTATGCAGAGTGCATGGCAAGAATCAATACATTACTCAGATGAGTTCCAGCATATTTAGTTTGCAAATATATTACTTAACCTAGCTGAATCCACAATCTTTTTTCTTGTTGAGTTGCCAGCAAGTTGAAATTAGGTTTAAAAAAAAATAAATTATTACACAGCATAATGTACAGAGACATTATTTTGGTGCACTACCATCTTGTGGATTATCTGGGAAAAACAATAAATGGAGTTTTATATATACAACCAATTCACATGCAGAGTATATACTAATCTGTGAAAGGAGCTCTAAAACTACATTGGGCAAATATTACATAGAACTAAGAATGGTTCACTTGTTTCTTATGGCTTGGCAGATTGCATCAAACCTCTTTTTTTGACAGTTTAACACCAATGAATGATGTTATCAGCCTTTCCTGGGAAAAAGCTCTCACCAAAACCACAAGCTTATACAGAGCAGCTGCAGAAGATCCATGAAGCTCTGTGCTGGCTCCAGCTCCACTGCTGCACAATTCCTGACTTTCACCTGTGCATGTGGGGTAGTTTCCTCTGTAGGCACAGATGCACCTTGTGGCCCGAAGGATAAAACCACAGCCTGGTACTCAATGCCACTATTGTGGATTTGCTTAGGCTGGTTAAGTTAGCAATGTTTTATGTATATGCTGTGAATGTGTATATGTAATATTTGTGAAAAAGCATTTTAAGACATTGTTTACATATGTGTGTGTCTGTGTACATATAAATTGTATATATGTGAAACACAAACTGCCTCTACCACTTTTGCAACTCATTATCACGGGTGTTATCAGTGGCTCTCTGCAATATAGATAAACTTCTACGATGAATCATTCTTCTGCAACTCTCTTTCTCATATGATATTACTTATGAGTATCCAGAAATATGCTAACAAATCTTAAACTGTGGAGAATGACATGATCTTGGAATTTAATTCAGTGTAATGAAACAAGTGTATAAAGAACAAACCCACATGAGACTTTTAGTTCACTGCCAGGTTATACTCAAATCTTCCTGTTAATACTAAATCAAATGACATGTTTTTAAAAAGTGCTGAGAACATTAAATACCTAATCATTAACATAATCTGCACATAGACAGCACATTAAAAATGTATTTTCATACCAAAGTCTGGTTGCATTTGTATAACAGCAGTAATATTTTTAAAAAACCATCAGCATAAAGAACACACTTACTTGTACTACTTTCATTCAAGTGTTCTGTACAACTACTTGGTAGCACTTGAAAAGTACTTTGAAAGAATACAGCATTAAACAAGACACTTCACTCTTCAGCTGCAAAAGATTAATCACCACAAAATCCAAAGATTTCACAGCAGCAATGGCAACTAAGAAGAGGGCAATTGCCAAAGCTCTTTAGGTATGCAGTGATTCAGCACAGCTCCGCTTTGGCCTTTGCCAAACAGTAGAGCTGTTGACCGTCTCTCTGGGACAAGGCTGCAAGGATCTCACTGCTACAGGAAGTCACAGTTTCACTTCTGGTATTGATTTCATGGAGTCTGCCTCTTCACAAAGCAAGGGCTGAGACAGATTAATCAATACAGATAAAGCAAAGGCCAAACGCATTCACACAATTTGCTTAAAAACTGGCTACATCCCCCTCTGCTGAAGGTTAAATTATACTTCTTTGTGGTTCATCTCTAACTGTTCAGCACCCCTAAGCAAGGCCACCATTCAGCCTCACTGCTGATATCTCACACAAGATGGAAACAAGTTATTGCAGGACTAGATGAATTTTAGTGAATGGCACCATTTGTCTCTTTCTGACCACGACTAGATCCAAGATCAGAGCCCCTACTGGCAAGGGGCAGGCCACACACCTGCACAGCTGCCTCCCTCACTCGTTCAATACGAACCAGTGTCCCACGTAAACTGGTCACAGCCACTAGTAACAACCTGCTGACCACTCAGCAGCCTTAACAAGCAGTCTCACACACACAGATACAACAGAGGCAGCTCTATTTCCTTCCCCAGTGTCAAGGGGGTTATTCTAATCCTTTATCCATGATGATTCCCAAATCCAAAACTTTATTACTATTTTACTTCTTATGTTACTGTTCCAAGTATCACTATTCAGTTCCTCATCAATTTCTGAGGAATACTCTCTGGTTTCCCTCTCATTGTACAAAGTTAATCTTCCTTCATCCTACTTGCCATGATCACATTATTCCCCTGAAACCCACTACCACCCCTCCCTTTTCCCTAAGCCCCATTTCAGGGGAAGGGAGATATACTGTGTTTGTCAATGAGCAAAACCCCCAAACTGTCTACCTACAGGACTCATTAATCAATAAAGTACAAGAGACCTTTTGTCGCAAATTTTATAAAGCTGGTGAACATGGTATCTTAACCTACAGCTCTAGGAATACTCAGTAGGTTCAGCAAAAAAACCCAAAATGTTCTCCTTCAAAATCACATTACCTGTTGCAGTAGCACCAGTTTCCTGTAGCTATCAGGTAGATGCCTTAAGCCACAAGAAATTACTTCAAGCAAAACAAATTTTGATTAAGAGTCTCTGAACAGAAAGGGGGGGAGGGGGAAGGTGCAACACCATCCTTTATAGTCAGTATAAATCGACATAGCTTTCCTAGAGTTGTATCCTTTCAGACCTTCTAAAATAGAAAATCATAAATAGCATAGTTTTAGTAAGAGACATGAGCAGTACTTAAACAGGGTTGAAGCTCACAGAAAAAAAAAGTAACAGTCATAAAGGAACATGATATTGCATCAACATAATGTGGTTATCTTCTACGTATGACCAGAAATAACACAATGAAAAAATTTAATTTCAGAGTAAAATGTAATTGTTCACAATATGACATTTAGATTGCATTGTAGAAATGTTTCTCAGTGCCAACACAGGAATTAAAAACATATCTGGCAGCCCTTCCACGGCATGCAAAAATTCTTCTAGGATTATCATGTGTAACGAGCCATCTGACAAGTCACCTATTTACAGGGGTCACGACTTGTCACTAAGGTACTGCTATGTATGATATTTGTAGGAGTCACCATATGTTATTAAGGTACCGCTACAAATGCTGATACACAAATGTGTCTTTCTACTTTTAGTGATGTGTTGAACAGTAGTGAGTGTCAAAAAATCAGACTAAGATCACAGATCAGAACTTAACATCGCCTTATTGAGTTTTACTTTATTTGTAGGAAAATACAGTAACAGCTCAAAATATAACTATCACCATAAGAATCAATTCAGATGCAAGTTAGAAAATCCTTCTATTATTTAACTATTTTTTGGAAGAGGAAACTTTTCATAAAACTTGAGGTATCAATACTGTTAAGGGGAAAAACATAGCCTGACTCCTCAACCTTACCCAAGCCAGAAAAAAACAATAGTAATCAACACCCATTAATAGTTGAGTAACAAGATTGAACTTCGGGGGGGGGGGGGGGAGCTCAAATCCACCTCTTGATGAGCAGGTGTCTACAGGACTTACAGATAAAGACCAGAAAAGACAACCTGCTCTCCAGACTGAAAATCAGACATGAAGACAACAAAAGCAGCCTGACTAATCTAGTCAGCCTGGTCTTCATCCAATTTGAGATGAAATCATAGTTCTTGTTGGCAGGTTTATTCCTGATCCAAAGTGGAAGACGGAGCTGGGTGTTCACAGCAGAAGAGAAATGCTGGGCAACCCACAGGAGCTTTCACTGTTACCTGGACCTGTTTTGTGAATCTATGCAGCAGGGCAAGCTAATTTCAAAGCACTGGTTTGCCCTTGCCCATGTTTACAGCACTACCAAGAGTACTTCATGGTACTCTTTTTTTTGGAGTTTTATGGAGACTGCATTCTGTCATGTACATGGGCAGCTAAAAGATACCCTCTTTTAAAAGTACGTTTTCACAGCTCAGTGATTAATGCAGAATTAACGACATGTCTGCTTTCCTGAAACAGTTTCTGAATTCATAAAATCGAAGGCTGATTAGGGGAACCCTGAACTATCAATTACACGACAGACTGCAATGAATGTGATGGCTTGTCATGTAAGAAGCCGTGTCACAACCAGCACCAAATGTGAGCAAGCCCAAGTATGTATAAAAAGCCTTTTTTTTCATTTCAGAAGCCTGGAGACACACATACATGCAGTCACTAAATTTCCTTTAGACGGAGAGATGTTGGGAAATGCCACTAGAATTTAAATTTATATCTAACGAGAAAATTACATATAAATTTTAGTTTGGGATTTGACGCGAGCTCCTGATTTGATTTCAGATTTTCACATGGTTCTGCTGAGCTCTGTTAATGGAAATGCCCTTGAACAACAGAAACAATTAACAAAAGTAGAATAGATGCATGTCAGTAGTTACTGTAATGCCTTCTACACTGACATGACAGCCTTGGAATTTTCTTAACAATAAGATGTTTCAGAGAAAAAAGACTACTCTTTTTATTAAAATCTTTAATTTTTGAAAAAAAAAGTATTATCTAATGATACTTAGAGCAATGAAAATTTTCAAGTACAGAAATACACACATATATCATTTATGCACCTATGCTCTATGTAGAGTATCAGTATTATGAGCTCCAGAGCACAGAAATTTTTCACCATTAACCACAGACAAATACAGATGTGAAGATTTAACAGTTTTCAAAGAGCTCAGCTCCTATGGTGTTCTGACATTCAAACAAAATGATTGAAGTTTATATTTAAAGAATTGATGCATATTTGTAATGGTTTGCTTTTAGAAACATTTTAAAAATATACCTTTGAGGATTTTAATATTTAGACCTTTAAGGGTTTTAATAATTTATATATCACAATGTCAATGTTTGATTACAGACACCCTATAACAATACATTTCCACATTTTCTTAATGTAATATCTGTCTTTAGGGAGGAAAAAATAAATGTTGGCTAGCTCAAGCAACAGAAACACAATATCCTCAAAAAGAAATATGCTTGCTAGCAGACAACAAAAACCAATAAAGGAAATAACTTCCATGTCAAAATTTCAATGCCTTTTAAAACTATTTTTATGACATATTATCTCACTGCTGAAAAACACAAAATGTTCCATTGTCGAGTAATGTCTATTTCAAAACTCACCCAATTAATAATTGGGAAAATCTCCACAGCAAATATATCTAGCAAGCACATCTTAACACCTGACAACTGTATCAGCCAACAAAACATACAGCCTCCCTCACTGATGAAACCATCTCTCCAGCTGAAGGAATATCAGCTCTCATATGTCAAGGGACAGGAATGGTTTCCAGAGAGAAACCAGAAAAGATGAGTAGGGATGGCAGGAAGCAATACCAGTGAATCAGCATGTGATAAGCAAAGCAGTATCAACACACTGTCAGCATGCTGCAAGAAAGGTTGCGTTTCCAAGAAAAGTCAAGACCATTTAAGGAGCTATGAGAGAGAAGAGTTTAGCTAAAACCTACATTCTAGCTAAGCACCTAAAGCTAAAATATTGGCTGAATCAAAGCTGCTTTGAATGGAGTCACCAACAATGTTTTATTCTCCTTTTGGTTTAGTTGTGTCTTTTAACAATATTGTTGTATGTCAACAGATGCATTTTCAGCCTTCACCTGTAAGCCCTAATAGCAATTATATTTAATTCATTCCTGACTTCGTACGAGTACTTCAGTGATAATATCATTACAGTAGCATTGTAGCAGCAAGCTCACATATAGCATAAATTCAGAGAGGAAACTGTGCATTTCTAATGCATACAAATATCTCAAGCATGGCTTGTTTTCCTACAGGAAAAAATTGGTGTTGCTTATAGCACACTTGACACACTGTCACATTGCACCATTCAAACATACAGGATTTTATTAACGATATTCCTAACAAGAGGTAAGTTCTTTTTAGCAATAACCAAAAGCATGACATGACGCATTGACAAGTAGTGTGACAGCTCCTTTCTAATCAAATGTGCTCAACATAAATAGCGATTCACTATGTCTGATGCTCAGTGACAGGCTAAGAAGTCCTTAACAGCAAAGGCAATGCTCTAAGAATTTCATCAATACATCTGAAAAATAACTAATGCACTATTTCCATCAAAGCTTGCCTGTTTTATAACATGAAATCTCTTTTTCTCATGTCACACCACAGTTCAAAAGCTGCCTTGATCCTCTGGTATGCCTATAATCTGACACTAGAGGGTGCAGTTGTTCTGTTTCTTAAACCAAAATTATTTACAAATAATAAAATGCTACTATATGACTAAGCTCTTTCAATTTCCTTTAGCCACATATGTACGGCATTTTTCATTTACATTCAGATGAAATACTTTAATTCAAGCTCTCCAAATAGGAGACAACATGCATTCTCTACAGCAAAGGAGACTATCTTGGTTTAGATTAAAACTGATTTTAATAGTCTTCACTTTTATACAGAGTGACAGCTAAATAATACCAAAAGCAGAAGTCCCACTACAGGATTTACCAAATTAGCCAGGCTCAATCATTAGGTTGTTGCGGTTTGCAGGCTTGTTCTTACAGCAGTTGTATGATTTACTTTCTATCATTTCCATTGTTTACTCTTCAAAAAGATACAATGTTTTTGGCCCCCGACCTGAAAACTGCCTCTGTTGAAGTGAATGTCAGAGCAGGCAGCAAAGGTGGACAACTGCATAGAGTTAAAGACAGATGTAAGCAGCTTACCCTCTCATTTCTCTGCCTGGAAAAACCAAACTGGTGACCTCACACAGTGCATCTTTCATCATGACAGAACCGCAAATTATTTGAGAATCAAACCCCTGAGAAGTTTGGGGTGGTGGCAGCAGCTGTGTGCTGAGGGCAGGCTTAACACCCCAGGGCTGCAGGAATGCAGAAGTGGAAGGTTGCTCCCCAGGCAGCAGGAGGTTGTGGACTGCCCAGCAGCTTTGCTCCAGGGTTTATAAACAGCACTTCCAAACTTGTGTGCTGAGAGCAGAAGGCAGGACCCTCCACATCCTTCTCCAAAAGTAAAAGGAAGAGCTTCTGCTAACATGTCCGTCAGATGAACATCTGTCTAGAAGACCAGCCCCAGGGCTGAGAGGGGGACCAGGTCACACAGTGGATATACAAGAGATATCCTGTCTGAAGCTAAGGATCAGGTTAAAGTGCTCATACACACAATTTTCATGAGACTTTCAGTGGAGCTATATTGGCAGAATTAACACAGGAGCAACACTGTCCAGTGCAATTACAAAATATCACGCAAGCTACATCGTAGATCATCCCAAATGTAACAGTTCATCCAGCAGCTCAGCAAGAACCAGACCCTAAAACCCCTCACTGCAACAAATATCCAGCCCTTCAAGGGAAAGCCAGGCTTCCAGTTTTGGCATAGCCTCCAATGCCATCACCTTACCCTCTGTAAATCAGACAGCTATGACAGCATACAGACAAAACTTCACTTCCACTGCTCCCTGAAAAAAATGAATTTGGAAGGTCTAGATTCTTATCTCCAACAGAATACATTACCAAACTCCAGCTGATAGTTTTCTATTCAGTTATTTTTCTATTATTTTGTAGAAAAACTCTTCATTCTTTTGTAAAGCCATCCACAAGAGTCAAGTCAAAATTGCTTCTTTCAAAACACGTGTTTTCCTCACCAATATATTCATAACTCTTCTGTGAAAACTGAGAAACTACTCCCAGCAGCCATCTACAACTAATTCATCCAGGCAGCTCTTACAGATCTAAACCTACAACTGATTTAATCCGTTTGACAGACAGGGTGTTTTTTCCCCTCATCTCTGACATAGATACCTGCAGATTAACAGAAATTAACAGACCTTCCACTAAAGGCAGTTCTGTCCATCTCCATCCAATCAGCTTAGTAACATCCAAATTATTTTACACTTTCACTAAACACAGACAGGGGGGCGCATGCCAGCACCATAACACACGGTCTCTGAGGAAGAGTACAGGGCTTGCCTACCGACATCCTCAAAGTAAACCACGTGTGCTGCCATGGGGCTGCTCCCCCGAGAAAGACAATACCAGGTTTAGGTTTAGGATTAGGGCTTGGCTTCTTCTGAGAACAAGACACACAAGATGTACAGCAAGAGGGGCTTGGGAGCAGCCAAGCATCACTGTGGGTTGTGACTGACATTCTTCCACAAGCCTAGGGTGATCGATCATTGTCCCATGGCCAAGGGAAAGGGTGAGGCAACCCAAACCATTCTATGATTCTGATAACACACTTCTGAAAAAGTAAGAGAGCTCCTAAGAACACAATTTATAACGATGCAGTACCCAAAGAGTGCAACACAGTCCTGGGGAGCAGGGATGAAGGAGGAAGAGGGAAGATGTTCAGTTATTTTGGGGGAGGAAAGTGGAAAAAAAAAACAGATGCAACTATCTTTTCAATTAAGTGTAGACACCCCAAATCTGAAAGCTGAGTATTGGCTGTAGTGTTCTTTTCAACAGAAGATCCAATCCATTGTTACAGTGGCTGGTAAAATGCAAGTAGCTTTTTTGTTTTGTTCCTTAACCTGGTTAACCTTTGCTTTAACACTTCATCTTGTGAGCTTGCCAAAGTGCTGCACTCAATCATGTTACTTTCCACCATTTATTCAGTTTAGTGTTTCAAGGTAGACTACTGGGTACCAAGCACTATCTGAAGGAATGAGAGCTGGTTAAGAGCATCCATCAGGTAGCTACAATAAACAGCAATATTCAGTGTGCTTGGTTTGAACGACATAAAAAAAGATAAACTTTCACTGTTACTTCTATAGAGAATAAGAGTTAGCTAAAAAAAGTGACTAAGGAAGAGAGGGGAAAAAAAGAGGGAAGAAAAACTAACCTCCACTTTGGTTTCATATGCATATGTAAAACCCAGCATAAAGAACAATTAATGGTAATCAGTCAAGTTGGAATGTTTGTAGAGCTCTGTGCAAATTATTCATATCTAGAATTATTACAGTTGTCAATCTTAGCAAACTGTCTTTTTCCAGCAGCATTTAATAGTTAATGCAGTCCATAAAATTCTTCAGACAAGAGGTTGTTAATAACTGAGGAAACTGGCAATCCACTGAGATTACATGACAAGCCTCACTAACCCGTAAACACCTGATTATTAAGGCATATCCATTAGGTGTGGGTCGTTTTTTCACATAAATGTCATCGGCTTTTGATGAAAGAGTTTTTTGTGAAAAGCATCTGGCAATGCAAAACGAGAACCCAATTAATAAGCTTTATTTTTTTATTTTTTAACTTGTCCTGGATATGAATATGTGTTTGAACATTATATGTATGTAGTAATCTAGGATTCCAAATTATATCTGAAATTTTTTAAAAAAGTCAAAGGGGCAACTACAAAACCCACTATCAGTGGTTATAAGGTCTGGAAAGCCTATCAGAAGTTTCTTTTAAGAAAGTAATGAAACACGTTTAAAAACACACCAGGAAGAACAGAAAGTGAACTGAGAAAAATCTGTAAGCCCGTTCTAGAAATTGGCATAGATTAAAATTAATATTTTTACCATGCTCAACTTCACTTAATATTTCTTCCTACAAAGCAGTAGAGATGAAAGCAGCTGACCAATATTGCAGATAAATAACCAGTAAGGAATAATCAGCAGCATAGCTAAAAGAAATTAAATGATGAGACAACAATAAACTCAGTAGACTGAAATATGGAAAACATTTATAGTTAAATATAAACATTATCGAGAGTTGTTAAGAAGCAAGACAGAAATTATTCATGTTCATCTACAAAAATGCAGAAAGTTAGTTTCTACTGCTTTGTTTTCTTTTTAAAGCCCGTCTAGGCTGCAATGAAAGCTTTCTTTTTTTTTTTTTACGAAAGCATCAGAGAGGAAAGCTGAGCATAATCATCAGGTTCACAAGATGTCAGCGACATGGTTTCTGCCTTCACACGACAGCCATAAGGGCTGGTCTCTGTCCTTCTGTGCTTTGCTGTAGCATTGGAGCCAAGTGTTTGAGGGGGCAGGTGGCAAGAGGAATTAACACTAACTTAATTCAAGAGCAAATCTACCTTCCAAGCAGCACCCTGGATGAACAAGGATCTAAGCCACAAGCATAACCGAAGCACAAAACATTTAAACTTCTTAGGGTTATATCTTTATAATTAAAATGTCCCCATCACATAAAACAAACATTTGATTAAAACTAAAAAGTTTGCAGCATCTGATGTGTTGTTCCCAAAATAAGCCACTGCAAGCACAAACAGTAGAAGAAGAAAATCCCAGGAAAACGAGAGAAACATGGGTAAATCAGCCCCAACATTAAATACAGGAGAGCTTGCAGAACATGAGAAATGACACAGAAGAAGCTGCAAAAATTATTAATTATTAATAATTAATTATTAATAATTCCCAATTATTATTAATAATTTCTGCAAACACAAACAATGTAATAGTTGCACAACATTTTTAGAATCTTTAACTACAAATGACAGAAAGAGGCTGATAACCCATCTTCACAATAATTTTGGAGAATTTTCACAAATGTTGTCTCTTGATATTTATATCCATAAATATATTCAACTTTATATTGAGCAGGATTACAACAAAACCATCATTTCACATCCCTGACTCTCAAAGAAAGGCACTACAAGTTTACAGTAGCAACAAGAAGATGTTTCAGAGATTTCTACAAATTAAGCATCTGAAATCTTACAGTCAGAGTTTACACATAAATCTATTTTGAACTTATTAACCAGAAAGGGGAGGGGGAAAAGCGTGCATGGCACCTGAGGGCAACTAATAAACAGTAGAGAGATGCAGCTGAATTTGCTCATTCCTTTCCAAACAGAAAGGACACGGGGCTAAGCTGAGGAAAGGAAAAAAGCTACAAAATGGATGACTGAATGCAATCATGGGCTTTGACTTTCCTTCTAGGACTTAGAATTGAATATCTAGATTTCTATCCCCCATCTCTGTTTGCAAGGCAGGCTGCATCACAGTTTTACGCCTATTGCTTTGCTCTACTTGGGGTTCATGAGACTGGAAGATTGAAAAAAATGAACAGAACTTCTTTTAAAAGCACGTTGGTTATCTAAAGCATTTTGCACTACTTTTATGCATTGTGAGTTAACAGGACATCACATGCAAGTTGAGTCTGAATGTTGATCATGCAAAAGTTTTTATTTTGGACAATAAGGGTCAGGATGTTTGAAAAATAAAAATCCTTGCAAAAAATAGCAGATTTAATCCCTCAGTTATATCTCTTTCCTCAGAAAAAAAGGCTCTGATTTTATAACAGGACAGACAATTGCTAAATAAACATTTCGGACTAAAAGAACAGCTAAAAAACTGGACTGCCATAGTTTAGGGGAACTTCAGCATTTCTACACCAGTGTTTTTTCTTGTTTCTGTGAACTATATTTATTAACTTCAGCTACAGGTAGCCAGGCATAACAGTTAAAGGCATCTCATTATTACAGAGCATGTATGTAGACTGCATGAACAAAGTTGCTGGGCAAAGATTTTCTTCAAATGATTCTATTACACTTCACCTCTGGCCAGTGTCAGACATTTCAATTGCTAACAGGTTTCTGCATGCTTATATTCTTTTTTTTTTTCCTCTAATAACAGTCACACAGAACTTCCCTCTAGTAATAGTAGAAAATAGTCTTCTTTTTGAAAAATAACATTTTTGCTATCTGTTTGCTATACAGACCACACACCTCAGACTGCATGCTGCAAAAATCTCTGTTGTTGCTATCTTTACCAGAGAGGAGTAGCTGCAGGGTCTGACATGACTGCCAGACTTGCTGATGTCTGGACAGGAAAAAAAGCATAATATAAATAAGTAACTGCCTGAACAATAGTTTGACAAGTTAAATAAGTCTGACAGTCACTCTGTGATAATGTGACATTGGAAGGAGAACAATGCCCATGCTTGTGAGCTGGCTGTTTTAACCCAGAGGATGTTGAAACCAGACTGGTGTGCACTCTAATAGCCAGCCTTCCAGTAGGCTGAATAACAGCCATTTGCATTTAGATATCAAAATGCCACCAATACCAAACAGCAGTGTTTAAGCACCAAAATCTACTTTGGTGTAATACATAATACTATTCATACCAGTCTGTAGTACATATACTACCATACCGCTCTGCTTCTGAACTTTTATAAACAGTGGTTTACGCAGACTTTTGTGTGAGACACTGCATTAGAATACTATTCAATACTTCGAGTTCTGTGTAATTAAACAATTACAAGTACTTCAGGTGCACACCCCTTGGTGTATCTGTTTTGTTTTGGTTTTTTTTCTGATTGCCTATGAAGACAGAACTCCTTTATCCAGCTGAAATACTTTCATCTAGTCGTGTTTTGAAGCCTACTTTGTTTGGCTGGGTTTGTCTTTTTTTTAACCTGGAAGTTGCTAACCTTCTTCAAGCTGCTTGCAAGCCAGCTCCACCAGCTGTGACTGACCACCTAGGGCTTAAGCTGCAGGGTCCCAGAGGACTGAAGAAGACATTTCACTTTGAGCTCTGCTTTTGTGGTTTGGAATTGCTGTTGTGTTTCTTATCCCCACTTCAGCCTCCCAGTTAACAAATTGCTTATGGGAGAGAAATCCTGTGCTCCTGGACAATCTAAATAACCTAAGCAAAACAGGCCTGTGTCTTACAACACTTTTTGTTCTAGCTAGGACTACAACCAAAGCTGCATTTTCTAACTATTAATTCATTACTATAGTTCCTGCTGGGACAGACTGACAAAAATATTGTTCTTACCACCATCCCTCTTTGTATTTCAAGTATTAAAAGATGTGTGGAAAAGAGTTGAACTGTAGGTGCCGTCTGGCACAACACATTTTTCCCCTTAATTTTCATTCAGCTTTTAGCTGTAGATTGGCCCAGAGCTACAGTTTTTCTTTCTCTTCCCATTAACCATAAGTCATCTTCCGAAAACAAACGGCATCGATCACACAGCACGTTCAGTGCTCTGCCATACTGTTTTCATGGGAATGAATCATTCACAAGCAGGAAGCAGAAAGCAAAAACTGAAGTGAATGGCCAGCAGCACTTACATTTCAGGAGATACCGATACAGCTGCTGTGATATAGCAATAGCAGAGGTCAAAATTTAAACAGTACCTGGAAAAAACTTTAACAATCTTTGGTTTATTATGAGAATATACATAATAATTACGGTGAAACATCAAATATCTACCCAAAACTACAAGAATAGGTATAATCATTAACACTTGCAAACGTTAAATTTAACAAATTGAGACAAGCTGGATATAGCTTTAACCAGAGATGTCCTGTTGGTAATTGAGCACTGCTCCTCCCTTCAGGACTGCTGATGGAGTCCAGCAGATTAAACGGATCAATAGAGATAAGAAGTTTGAAACGATAACAACCATGGAAAGCACTGCTTTCTCATAAAATTAGGCTGAAAGAATATGTGCCTCAAATGGCATCCAACGAAACTTCAATTTATTTGTTTATAAGCATGTTGAGAATACTGGAATTATATTAGAATAAGAAATGCAACTTTTTCCCCAGAACCACTGTTCTGCTCCCCCTGATTTTTGTAGTACTTGTTCTACACTTCAGAAAAACTGACAATAGCAGGATGCATCTTTCCTTTGTCGTCCAAGGTCCCTTTGCTTTCAGGGAACATGCAAAACTCATCCTGTCTGCTGATGATTAGTGAGAAAAAAAAAAAAAAAAACCAGACACATCTGTCTGGACAGGATTTGCAACCAACACTCCCTTGTCAGTTTGAGAAACAGCTCTGTAAAGGGACAGCAATCCAACGACTGGACCAGAATGTACAGTGTACAGAAAAATTTTGTTGTTGCTGTGGCTGGGGTCTAGGGGGAAAGCTAAGAGCAATGAGGCTACCAGTGCCAACACAGAAATGTGTTTACAATACGTAATGCTTTAAGATTCTGAATCTCAAGCCCAATCACATATTTTTATCATGCCCACAAAACTAGACAGACAAATGAGACTGCCTCAGAATGACTCTGTTTTTCATGTGCAAATATCACCTTAAATGCCCTGTAGATAACTGGGAAAGAGGAAAAATATTATTGCTGTAAAACAGATGAACAGTAGTACAGGAGCATCGTGGGTGGCTAGGGTGAAGTCTACACCCGTTCAACAGCAAACCCAGACAAACGTAGAGGCACAAGACAGGGACCGTAACCCAGCCATGCAAAAACAGTGTGCCCTAGCAGCCAGGGAGCAACCACTGGCCTTCCCAGCTCTGCGCTGCAGGTGGGAGGTGCAGGCAGAAGCTGCTGCACTTATCTATGGTCAGCACTGGCCCTTGAGAATAACACCCTTGCTTGTACACTAGGCTACGTTCCAATAAAGAGTATTTGTTACAACTTTTTTTGACTGATAGCCTGTTTCCCCTGCTCAGTGAAACGTCTGGTTAATGCACAGCCAGCACAGGAGGATACAGGTTGCTCACATGTGCTTCCCAGCCAGCACAGTAAGCCAGGCATGACAAAAAAAAACCCTAACTCAACCAATGATTCCTCCTCCATTTTATAGGTTGGAGGGAGGGGTTGGATTGGGGTTTTTTTGGGGGGGTAGAGCGATGCTGCTGTTTGGTTGTGGGTTTGTTTTTTTTTAAAGGGAGGTAGGAGAAGGAGGAACAAAAAGAGAGAAAAGATGGCCTTTATCAGCATTTAACCTGCAAGTCCAGGGACACTTCTAACACATGCTTGTAAAAAGCATGGCAGGGAACTGCCCTCAATATTGGACTGACAAGAGACCTCCTTTGAAGTGGTTACTGAAAACAGCAAAAAATTTATCTCAGATTTTCGTCAATGTGATATAAACTAAAAACAAACAACTGCAAATTTAAACTATGTTTAAAATGTTACAGACTCTATGGTTCAGAATTTGTGTAAATAACTTACATTTTCATTGATTTCAGCGTCTCCCATAGATTTGGAACTAAAAAAAATGCCATGCATTTTCTGTCCACAGGGGGGCAAAAATGGGTCGCTCGGTAGAAAAAAAAATCCTTACATTTCTAAACAAGCATGTAATTGTATGCAGCCTTTCCCCCCCTTATTTCCTTATTTCTAATCAGGAGAACATATTATTCAATTTTCCAAATTACCTTTGTCTCTTTAGTATTTCATATAATATTATGATATTTTTCTCATCAAGCCACTTCAACTAATTCAAGCGTTCTTTACTCCTAACAATGTTCTTCCTTCCTCTTTTGTTTGTTTCTGTAATTTCTGTGAACTAATAGGTCATGGATAAAACTCAAAAAGCATTTCCTGAAGTTGTTTTTTGAGTGCTTTAGCAACACCATCTGTTTATTCAAGGTTTAATAACCCAGCAACAGTACAATACAACCTAAACATACACATTATTATTGTCCGAGCTTGCAAAAATGTACTGGACTTACTTATATTACTATATATCCTAAGATTCAGTTCAATACATTTCACATTACATTTACAGAGCTTAAAGACTGCAAAGAACACTTCTCACTGAGCATCTGCTTCCAGCAGACATTTTTTTTTTTTTAAAAAAAGATTAGTCTCCCCAGGTTTAATCACACATGCACAGTTGCACAGAAAATAAAAAGCTTACTAACCTAGCTATCAGAGTTAGAACTGATCTAGTGGGGTTTCTGTCCACTCTCCACTTACAGAAATGAAGGAAACTTCTCAAAAAAACATATTTACTAAACATTCCCTAAAAATTAGTAAAAAAAAAATGCTGCTGATGCCAAGATAAGCAACCAAAACAAAAGCAGGCTGAATTCCAAGCCATTCATGTTTTTCACTGCACAGTGCTACCTGAAACTCATGCTGTATTACACAGCACTAGGCAGAATATGTTAACAGTTCACAATGTTGTGGACTTGAACAAAGGATGCTGTCCAAAGATCTCAAAGCATAAAACATACTGCAAAGTTAAATGAACAGCACAAAAATCCTGATTAGTCAAATAGCAGCTTGCCTATTCACACATGAAAATAATGATGCATGGAAAGCCACTAGCAGAAAAGAAAACAGTCAACCTCTGACAAGGAACAGAGCAGAATTACTCCCATCTCCTCCTACGGGACCATACTTTTCATTTCAGGTAAGGAAGATGAGGTAGCCAGAGGTGAACTTGTTTGCAAGTTAGGACTTATTTATCAGTGGGTATTAAGAGAGTATGAAACTAAGTGCACATTGTTCGTGACTGGTTTGAGAATTACAGCAAAATCATCTGAAGAAAGGGAAGAAAACATTCATTTCCTACAGGACAGTGACCGTAATATTCAAAATCCTTACTACTTGGTAAAAGACTGCACCAACTGCTCGAATGATTCACCAGGTGCTAAACTGACATCCAGTCCAAAAGCTGAGCAACAGCCTTAAAATTATGCACAGTGCTTTGCAGTTGGAGCATGAAGACCAGAATTCAAACTCAGAAAAACAGCTGAATTACTGTTCTGCCATGAGTCCTTATCCACATACAGAGCCAACCTGTATCATCAGTGACTGTCTACAACTCAAAAGCCCTTCCTCTGACTAATCTTGGCCACTCTTTGGACAACTAAATCCTTCTGGGTTTACAACATCTATATTCCCTGGGATATTTGTGGAGCTACCAGGAATCCAGCAGCAAGGTCTTCAAAACAAAACTATCCACAGCCAAGCCCGTGAATCCCCATAATACAGATCTCCAAACCAGGACAGCTGATAGCAGTGTCTTCTTTGGTGGCACTAAATAGCCAAACAAGTTGAGGCATCTCATAAGACCAAGTTTTAAACATATCTGCAGTCACCACTAATTCAGGCAGTGATATTTCACTGTATTGTGGCTAACAATGAAACATGAAGATGTATTATCCTAATTATCACCTCAGTAAACAACAGAGTATACTGCTGCATCTTGTCAATTTACATCATTTTCACTGACATTTCTGGTTAGCAAAAAGAAGTCTTCAGGCAAAAAAGCACACTCACAGAAACACTGAACATAACAAGCATGTGGCCATTTTCCCTGAAGACCTAGTGCTATCTAACCATTACATTTGTTAATGGCATCTTTTTTCTGAATTTGCTTGAGGAAAAATAAGCTTGATCTTCATAGTGACTTCTCCGATCAAGTTGCATCTAGATCATTTTTACATTATATGTAACCACTAATTTTACCGGATTGTTCAGTATCTATTTTTAGCAAATTTCTTTATATACAAAAGCAAACACACTTATCTGAAATGTACCCTACAGCATTTTGACTGTCCATTGCAATGTTTAGTAGCAATAAGATTTAGCAGTACTAGCAGAATAACAGCGCTTCAATTGTAAAGCTCAAACCAAACATAATTGAGACATCAAGACAAGAGACCAACACGCGCTCACCTTAAGCACGCAGGTTCTTTGAATTCCCACAAAAATACTGATATTTTGAAGTACAACTGAAGAAAAAAAAAGGAAAGCACTTAAAACTACAAGTCTAAATCAAATCTCTTTTCTGCACTCAAGCCTTAAAACAGTAGCAGCTGCTCTGTGAAACCTAAACCTGTAAAGCCTTACGCACTTACAGCATTTTCTGTAGATTCTGCATTTGGAAATCATTAGGACTTCCACAAGCCGTTAAGGCTTCACAGGAGTAAAGTCTATAGGGAATATAAAGTGCGTTTTCCAAGAAAATATATGTCAAATCACAGGCATCAGCCATCAGACTTGCTCACTCAGGCTTCCTCCTCTTCCACTGCTGTATCCACATTTAACACACCTGCATGGCAGAGCATTGGAGTGCCAGAGCACCAGAGAGGCTCTGCATGGGCTCCCCTCCAGGATGCACGCTCCCCCGCAACCCTTCACTCAGTGCGTTCTCACAGTAGGAAAAGAAAAAGGGTAAGAGATTCAAGAGAAAAACAAAAGACTGAGAGGTCCAGCCAAGATAAAGAGCCAGTCAGCACAGCAAAACAGTACAGTATAGCTCTACACATGATGTTCACCGTTTTGTACCACATCTGTGATCCTCTAAAGTAAGATTTGGAGTCTGGTGACAACCAAGTCACAGGCACATAGAGGTCTAAAACTCAAAGCATTTCACAGCTACATGATGACCATGAGAAATATAGTGAATCATATCAGTCATTCAAGAGAGTATGCCATTTCATTCTGCTGTTGTTGATCAAACTTTACTGCTGGATGTCTTATTAATGCAGTTTCTTAAGGTCTAAGTTTTCTGAGGTTGGACTTCAAGATTTTTTAAAATCAGAAAGGGAAAAACACATGGCTCCATTTTTCAGCTTGCAGTCCCCAAAGCCTTAACTATTTTTAAGAGGGCAGAGAAAAGCAACAAAGGAAGCACATTTTCTCTACAGGGTACTCACTTTCAGTGACAAAACAGGGTATAGATTAAGAACCTGATTCACCGCTCTAGTAGAAGAATACTTGGCATGGCAAAAAGAATTTTACTGAATTTTTCTCTTGTCCGTCTCATGCTTTTGTGTCAACTAGCCTAAACCTCATTGCCATAAAAACCTAATCTTCAGGGTTTGGTTCTCTTAAAAAGTGAGACAACATGTACTTTCTTCCAGAACAATTTGTGACAGAAACATTTTAACCATTGTTCCACTAAAGCAAGCTAAGGTGCTACCGTACACCAGACTGCACTTCAGTGGCTTGCCTTTGCCAAGTTGCCTTTATCGATTTCTGCTCTTAGCAAGTCCGGGTTGAGAAGTTTTGCCCCATTTTGTAAGAGAAAAGAAACTTCTCTTTTCCTGTAACTCTACGTTATATCTAGCAAATAAGCTATTAACTATTACACAGCACCACAGCTGGATCCTACAGTCAAACTACACGGTGTAACTGTGATACTAACAGAGAAGCTACATAATATTAAAAAGGTACCAGAAAAGAGGCAGAAGGTAGAAGCATGGTGCCTGACATCCATAGTTAAAGTTACCCCTTTGCAAATCAAATACCAGTTTCAGAATGAACTGAGCTGCCAATCTCTTTTCCTGTCTAAACATCCCCTATCTTGGAAAGCAAAGCACAATCAGAAGAGATGATAGGTTTCATTGGTGCAGAAGCCAAATGCATCCCTGCAGTCAATAACCTCACGCCCTGTGCAGTACCAATAAGGGCACTTAGACAGAAGTGGCAGAGGCTCACCAGGAAGCTGAGCCTTACAAACACAAGTTGCAAGACAATACAACAGCACCCTGTTCCATCTTTTACTGACAGCATATTTTTTTTTATTTTCCTTCTATAAAATCCATCAATATTTTCCTAAACAAGACATGACATTGACTTTCACCCAACACTCGACATTTCTTTGTTTAATCAGAAGCCACTGGCACAGAGGAAAAATCATCCTTGAGGCCGCTACTGTACATTGCGTTTGTTTGTTCAGTCTCTGTGCAACTGCCGAAATATATCAAGCTGGGGAACATTTTACCAGTTGGACATACTGGATTAAGACAATAAATCAAAGAAATAGTGTCTACACACCTGTAAACTCTGCAGATAGCCAGCGTTACCATGGCACATAATTTTCCTACCCAGCTTGGTGTCCACCAATTCCTTTGCTTAAAGGCACTGTGGGATGTGTCATGGAAAATACCAGATGTGAAAGATCAAGCAGAGTCAAAGTCCAATCAGTCTTCTCCCAGTAGCCATTAAGTTTGCCAGCATCATTTTCTAAGTCACATTCGGCACTGCAGTGACCACAGAAGAAATTAATAGGAACATGGTAAAACACCTATGTTTGTAGTGGTAAGGGCAGCCGGATGTGGCTTTGCCACTTGAATGAGCTTTCAGTGTCACGTAGCAGTAATGGAAGAAGTGGTCCAGAGAATTTAAGAATTTATCTCACTGCTGCTGGGCTCAAACAGCTGAACGGGGTATAGAGGGGACCACCAGTAACAGTGAGATTTCAAGAAGACTGCATTTCTCTAAGCTGCTTACTTAACTGACTTCGTTAAATCGTTTCCACAGCACCTCCACCTCAGTGGTGAAACCTTGCTGTGAACACAACAGGTTAGCAGAAAGTGAACATTATTTAAAAATAACATTGTTTAACAGTGATGCTCAAAAACTGTTTGCAAGTAAATATCTCAGCCACTTCAAATTCACATTTTGTAATCACAAACTGGTAGAAGTGAGATAATTTAATGTATTTTTTTTTCAGCGTACTCTAGTCTAACGACAGTTCAGGAACAATTAGAAAGCAATTTCTACATTATGCATTTTGAAGCAGAATATTCAAATATGGTTAAAAAGCTTAGGCTAGGTATGTTAACAAATACTGCTTCTGTACAATTTATTAAGTGAAGTTACACTTCAGGAAACAAAACTTGAAAAGGCAGAAGCAAACTACCCTGGATTAGAACTGAAGAAAATGTATTTTCAGCAGCCTCACTAAAAGAAAACATCACCTTCCTCTACAGGAACAACAAAGGAAGATTTCTTGTGTACCAACATTTCAGAGAATCAACAGTAATTTGCAGGACCAGTTTCACAGGGTCCTCCACAGGGAGAATGAGCTCTACAAAGTCATATCTATGAAAGGAGAGGAGCCACTATAAGAAGCGGGAATGTAGAAACTAAGGTCAATAGCAGAAGAATGTTTTGAAACTGTCATGTAGGGAAGGATGTCCCACTCGAAAGCTGCAAAGAAGAACAAGCATATGAATTTAAACATTATTCACTATACATTTATAGACATTAAATATTATACATTCTATTTATTTGTCTTGCTACATTTATCTGTATCCATATTAAAAAAAATTGTTCTTATTTTACAGTAATTGTGTATCACTACATCTTTTTCATATACTAGTAGGTCTTGGAGTCAGGTGGCATTTCCTAAACAGATACACAGGGGAAGCCACATATCGCATATGACAGTGAATTTATTAACCTCAGTGCACAGATAATGCTATATACTGCATCATAGCTGATCTCTCTTCAATAGTTATGGACCTGCAGTAGTTCTTTAATAATATTGTGGTTTACCTCTGTATTCAGAATGTTTTAATGGTAAAGATAGGAAAAATTTAATCTAAGAGCTTCAGATATTTTCATTATTAATGCTATTTTACATTGGGTTTGGTGCTACTATATTACCTGATTACTTGAGACACTGATAGCTATGCATTACACGGATATAATTTTCCAGCAGAAAGAATAATTCTGGTGCTCTTCCTTTGACTTTGATTAGGGTAGGCCCAGAAATTCTGGCAATCACTTCTAATGAGCTGTCTGAAGCAATCAGAAATTCTGGATATAGTACATTGCACATATTGCAACTGTGTCAAACACAACTGACTCTTACAGTCTGCAGTATTAAGCATTGTCACTTAAGAAGCTCCAAGGGAAAAACTCCAAAAGAAACCCACACAACTTCACCATCAGGAAAGAAGAAAGAATAATAGTGAGATGTTACAATTATTCTAAATTTACCTGAAAATTAGTTCCCCTCCACACTCCTCCCACCCCCTCCAAAAAAAGAAAAAAACCTAACAAGTGTCTTTGTCCTCCTTCTTGCCCTCTGTTCCCAGCCTGAGGTGTACACTGAGCTGGAACAATAAAGCTGAAAATTAAGCAGAAAAAAAAAATAATAATCTTTCAGCTTGATCAGTTCCTTCACCTAAGCCAATGTATGCACAAAAGTAGTAACAGCATAAGGCAGGCAGGAATGAGAAGCTTGAAAGTGAAAGAAGAGTAAGGGCACAAGTGCCTTTTTCAACAGTAGCCAAATCTCGTTTAAGTGATTGTGAAACTCCAACCTGAGCACATCTGAAAGCAGAGGAAGACTGAAGCATCTGGGATGACTGCAAGGAAGCAATACACAATCACAATTAACTACAGGAGAGAATTGTGTTCTACAGGGATGTGACAATCCCAGTTATGGACTTTTTCCCCCCTCACTGAGTCTTCAGCTTTATCAGTGGGAATTGGTTAGAGCATATCTCACAGTCCCTCCTCCATAAGCACAATGTCATTCACAAAGCCTAGAGGAAAAGCATAATATTCCCTCGGCAGATGTCAAACAGTACCTCCCACAATATCCTACATACATCAGCTCCTCTACATTTTTAAGCCAGTTACCAAGTAGGCTTCAACAGACAAAATACCCAGGAATTGTTTAATCACTGACTGCGTAACTTTTTTCTCTGACCTTCTCTGTAGCCAAAATACTATGTAATACACAAGGGAACTCAAGAGTCGAGTATTCTTTATCATTCAGGATGTTCTAACTGCTTGTTAGCACAGGCTCAGTTCTCCCAAATACACATTCATTACAATGCAACCTGTTTCCTTAAAGCTACTAAACTGGGCCAGATAGAGGGAATGTGTGACTTCATAAGCTCTCGGAATCATCATGGAGAAGGTCAAGGTGGGCTAGCTGATGTCAAGGAACACATTAAAAAAAATTCAATATGATCCCCAGCAAATTTTACCAAAGTCCCACTCCATTCTAATACTTAAACAAGTTAAAGGATGGAAGCTCTTCTATTTTATTTGCACAGGCTTGTAACAGAGTGCAGGTCCACAAAATTTCCCAATCCCTAAGTAATTTTCAAAGAGGAAAAACAAATTTACCAGCCCCTGAAAATCATCCTTTACATCTTATCCACTGCAGAAGAGAAAGTCCGTATATTATAAGGAGGAGATCAAAGGCCCCAGATAAAAGGAAAAAAAGGGGCAAACAGAAGGCATAAAACATGTGACCTGCATTTGCGAAAACAAATCTGATGTAGAACACTGGGCATCTGGGAGATAAACCCTGATGAAGAAAGGAAACAAGAGGAAAGACAAATACTGCAAAGAAGAAAAAAGAAGAGCTAAGGGATTTGCATCTGGAAGAGAGTACAAGAAAGCCCGAGGCTGTTGCAAAACACAGAGAGAAAGCAGGGTGGAGCTTACCTAAACCACAGTGAGGAAGAGAAGACAATTCAATTTGAAGCAGAAAGTGGAAAAAAAAAAAAAAAAAGCCACCAAGGCATTCCAAAACAGACCTGGATATTATAAGGACACAGACAGGGAAAAAAAAAAGCAGAACCATGAGCAAGAGAAATGGGAGGATTTTTCAAAATCAAAGATAAAGTGGGATCAAAGGAAGACAGGCAATGCAAGTGGTCAGTTTTTAAGCATTAGACAAGAAACAGGCATCCAGGTAATACTTCCTCCTTTAGGGATATAATCTTTTCTCATTGAGCACTTCACATCTTCCAAGATAATAATCTCCCAATATATATATCCTGCTGGGTCCTCCATTATGAAGCTATCTATTATATTTTCTCTTCAGTCATATGTAATTGAGTTTGCCAAATTAATCATGAAAAGCATAACTCTCTTACATATTTAATATTCTATTATATGAACTTAAAGTATCAATGATCACTATACATATAAAAATAAAAGTTGCAAATTCTAAAATGAGAACCTGGATCTTTTCCTCCGGGTTGGAGAGGACCTGCTTTATCCTGCCTTTCTATTTTATAAAATAAAATCTGTGCATTTTGGTTTACTTCAAAATCAAATGTCTTCTTGTGAAAAGAACATGACTACATGCTAGTGGTTCTGGGTATGCAAAGTTTTTGTTTGTTTTGAATCATTCCCTACCTTCCTGTGAGCTTCTTACCACCATGTACTCTGTGGTTTTCTGATGACCACATTCAGCAAAGGAAGCTTTTCACCAAACTAGAACATTGCACCACATTTTCACGTATTTTACCTGTGACTCTTCTACCTGTAGTAGGTAGATTTAGTAAGCACAACTACCTAAAGTTGTCTAAAATTAACAAAGATTTACCTGTTCAGCATATATAACTTCTTTCTGTACCACATTTAGAAGCATTAACACGATCCAGTGTCTTTTAGGTGTCGTTTAGAAAGATAATAATTTCCTGAGGGTAGCCAACTCAAGGTATTATTCTTCTGTTTGGTACTCACCTTCAGTTGCCTGAGGCAGAATTTTACCTCTCTATTCTCATAAAGCTTTCCCAAAAATTACTCACAAAACCTTTCAGGGGAGTGTTTGATGAACAACTGTTTGCAATGTAGTTTCTCTGCTTCTTGAAGCTTTTTTCCATTAAACAATATTAACAGTTACTTAGCTGTTTGATTGGTCATGGCAAGCTGATGTTGCAAAATGCCTAAACTCCTGTTCACAGACAAGCTCCCTATAAGAAAATTAGAGTCTATTATCTTAAACAGCATGCCTGCCAATTTGCTTGTCTGCCCAGTTTATGGTTGTCACAGTGTCACTGTCTGACAATGTTTCCCAGAAGTCCCTGTGAGTCATAGCCTTTCTATAGGGACAGCCTGGAACAACCAGTGGGCGAGCGTTCGGCTACCTTAGCATTCAGGGCTACAAGCAATGGCTTCCCACATCAGCTGTTGTCTCCTTTTACTTAGCAGAAACGGTGTTTTTAGTTTTCAGGCATAGACACCATCTTCAGTTCAGAGGTGCCTCTGTTCAACTGCTCTGCTATGCCTGCTAGCGCTGCTCGTAGCCACTGCTGCAGAAAAAGGAAGCCATTGTGTATTTTTAACTTGCCTGGTTTTGCTTGCAGTTTTGCTTTTTCTTGCCCACTGGTGAGGAAGACACTGCAGCCAGGCACAGTCACTGATGTCCTACAACATCTTTGGCATTCAATTTCCTGTTTGCTTGTATATCCTTGAATGGTCATTGCATCTGATGCTAATCTGAGCTTGACAAGTCATTTACTTTTGCTGTTTTGAACTGCTTTCATGTCACATATATGCTATCTCATCCTCATGAGTCACCGCTTGCCTCCTGAAAATGAGGTGCTCCTCAGTGTAATGATTTCTTCTGCTACAGTTACTCTACTCTTCTACTCCGAGGGCTATCTTCAACTACTGTGTTTTTCTCTGCTGGACCCAGGTTCCAACTTTTTCACGTTCCTTGTCTGCTTTGCTCTATACTTGTACTTTTCCAAAGAAAAACAGTCATGCAGCAGCATTTTCATCCTCATCCTGCAGTATTTCATGAAATTCCTGTCTGCCATTGGTACTTTGTGCTTGTTGTACCCATTGGCTTTGGCTATAGGTTAAATCAATGGCTATACTCTGGTCTTTCTCAGAAGCTTTAGCATTATTTTTGTTTGCTTTCTCAGTCACATTCCTGAATTTTTAATCCTTGTTACAATCTTCCATGAATTAGCTTAACTTTCACAAAGATATAATTGACCAAAACAGCTATCCAGCCCAATGCAGGCAATATAGTGATCTATTTTTCAGTTATGGATTACAAAAGTGCAAAAGACATCTCTCTCATACATTTACATAGAAGTGCATATTTTGTCATGATTTTTCTACTATAAGATTATTTGAACATAATCTCCTCTTTCTAATATTAAGACATTTGCAGACAGCTTCTTGAATTCTGTCAAGCTTTTCCCAGCCTACTGCTTGTGAATCATGCACCAACTTTAATCCATCTCAACTAACAAACTGCTCTTATTCCTCCTCCCTATCCACCAGAATTCCATAGTTCTCCTTATGGTTTGTATTGCTCACTCAGCTATCAAGGACTGACCTATAACATGTTGTCTGTATAAATTTCATTGATGTGTTTTACAAAATTATCCTTTTTAATCTCACAAACCTCTTTCGGGAGCCAAATCACACCTAAAAAGAGCATTTGTTACAAGAAAGGTAAAACACTTAGGCACTGTCTATTCCTTGACATATTCCACAAGACCTCTCTTCTACTGTTTGTTACAAAATCCCTGGCAACCAATGCAAGAGAATAAGCATAAATTCAGGTGTTATTGCATCACATCAAAAGCAACATTACCAGAAGTTGAATACTTGCACTCGTAGTCCAAATGATTATGTTTCTAAGCAAAAATAATTCCCATTGGTAAGCCAATGATTTATAAAGGTTTAAACATTGTAAATTACAATTTTAGCTAGTTTCTCCATACAACAAGTAGCTCTACTCTGTCAGTAGGTACAATATGACTGATGTGCCACTATGCTAATGAACGTTGCTCAGAACAGCAACTGGCAACCAGGACAGCATTAAGGATCCAGCAGGCTACCTCACCGCCCATGCAAGGCAAGTGCTTTTGATTCACAGTCACCATTCTTGGAGTACAACTCATGCACTTGTTGAGATAAACACAAATGTATTTTTAGCTCCCTGCATAAGTTACCAGCTTCTGTACAAACCCTCCCAATGTTACAGAGATTTCAGTGGTTAGGAGGAATTCATGGCTCATCTCTGCTTCTGTTAAAGTTCATGAGGAAGCTGAAAACCTGAATGAAAACAGAAGCAGATCAAGAAGGGAAGCATATTATTCTAAAATGTACATAAATCTTCAGGGAATAGGTATTTGATAATTAAGAAAATGGCACTGAACCGTCAAAAAATTTAAGCTACAGTGCTTTATATTTGAGTTTATCTTTCCCTTTGAATTCTCCCCTTCCCCAAATTATATTTGGTCCTGACCCAAATACAAGGAGGTAACACACATTTTAACACAAAAGGAAATGGCTTAAATCTCATGTAACAGTACTTCAGGAAATACAGTACCATTTCCCTCTACAGACCAATGGAGGCATGAAGATGTAAATCTGAACCTATTTTTAAAGAAGCAAATGTGCCACGCTGATAACCACATTCATTGACTATAATCCTTTATCACCCAAACACATATGGTGCAAGCTGAGACAAGACCACTCTCCCGCTCTTGTGTATAATTTCATGTTGGAAAAAAAAAAAAAGAATCACACGGTAGCCATGGTTACCCATAGAAGATAAGAGCAGTTTTCATCCAACAACGTCAGAAACGTGCATGAATTCAGGATCTGCATTTGACATTTTTTCAGGCCTCTCCATCTGCACACTTATTTTCTGCTGCCTGTCTATATCCTTTAACACACCAGGATTCAAGCTATTTCAAGGAAGAGTTCTTTTGTACTCTGCTTAATCTAAAAAGCAGTTTTCAGTTTTCCTTAAACCACAAATTAATTGCAAATCTATTCTGAAAATAAAAACCTAAAGCTTACAGAAAAGCTTTTAAAACAATTGTCATGCTCATAATAAGGCAGTTCCATTTAACATTTGACACTTGTTTACTGAAAAAATTATACAATCAGTATTCCAACTGGTAAACCACTGCTTTCTTTTGTCTTCAAATTATTTAAAAAAAACAATGCTAAAAGAAGACATTAATTTATTTCTTCTACCCAAAAAAAATTGTTTTCTTTGATGTTTAATTTATTCAGTGAAACTGAATGTTGTTTTGTGGCCTAACTCTTCATACAGGTAAAATGGAAATAAGACATTTGTGAGAGATTAAAACCAGATTAGTTTATTGCTAAATTTTACAAAGACAAAAGTGTGAGAATAAAGTCAAGTGCAGTGCTGCCTTAATTATGAGTGCCACTTGCAAACCTGGGACATAGGTCATATGCTGTTCACAGAAATGCTGCATTTGCTCTGTAGGGCTCTTCCCTCAAAAAAAAAAAAAAAAAAAAAAAACTAATACACCAAAAGCAAAGATTTCTTGCAGAAATGGGCAAGCTGCAATTACCACTCTAAAGACAGACAGATTAGAGACTGCCTCCTGAAGAAACATTTTAAAGAACTCACCTGCCAGGGAGATCGGATAACAGCTCACCCCAAACAGCTCCCCAGCTAAATAACTGAGAGGCTCACCTTCAGATTAAACTCCCAGAGTGTCTAAGGATCTCCCATGGAGATAGGATTCCCAGGATTAAAAAAACAAAACTAAAACCAAAACAAAACAAAAAAAACACCAACAAAAAAACCCCCCAAAAACCAAACAAACAAAAAACAAACCACAAATCAGGCAGCCCAGTACTCACTGGGCCATCTGAAAGATACTGGCAGTCCCATCTCCATGTGCATCAACATGCCAGGGACATTTATGCAGCTGTCCACGGTGATGGATATAACACACAGAATAGACCAGTTGGCCAATTGCAGGAAGAATCTCTCCCCTTCTTCCAGCTTCTGGATGGCCTTCGTACGTCCATGCGCTAGCACAGATGAGTATGGGCTTCTTTAAGTGTTTTAGGATCCCTGGTGACAATTAACAGAATATAGTGGTACAGTGTAATACTACACAGCTAGAGGATTTTAAGGTATTTGAAAGACATGGTAGTTTAGATTGAAACAATTCAGCTTCAAAGGGATCCTTATCATATGCACCATATCCCATACCCAGATTAGCCAGCTGCAGCAGAGGACCAAAGCATGCCCCTGCCTGAATGGAGAATCATTAGGGGTGAAAAACCAACTGAATTTTACACCTTATCTAAACTTGACTGAATAATTATTAGTATTGGTGAGATTTAAAGAAAAAACACAAACAAAGCTGTCTCAGTGAGACACACAGACATAAACTAGGACCAGGATGTCAGGGTGCAATGAAGAGAGAAAGTCTACAGTCAGCATCATATGCCAGAGGAAAAAGGAGACAGCCCAGCTGGGCCAGGATGGACCCATACGTGCAGCAAAATATATTGGTAAGATGCATCACACACCTCTGAGAACCTACCATCCAAGAGGGGCTCTAGGGAGATCCTACTGCCATGCTTTCAAGAGGAGAAAGATGTTCTCACTTGTGCAGGGCTGAAGATGTAAACTCTGGATGTTTTAGAAGCCAAACGCTGAAATGCTCGCTTGGGAGTAGATTTGGGAGGGATTTCAGCTCAGAATTTTACCTTCAGGAAAGGAATGATGGCTGTACTGCAAAGCTGATCTCCTAGATGTGGTGATATTTTCACAAAATATTATTTTCTACGTCCTTTTGTGCAGCCTTCTGTTTGGAAAAGACCCTTGAATTCTTCCTACACTAAGATTCAAGTATATATTGTTTTATTAGACCTACTGAAGAAAAATAACTTTTTAAAAAGTCAAAATAAAGAATATCACAAAAGAAATAATTTCCATATTTTAGATGTGCTAAAAAACCCTTGTGTTTTAGGGATACCTACTTATATTTTAAATTAGAGGAATCATTGCTGGAAGAGAAATCCATTCAACTTATAGCAATTCCTGAACAACATTCAATCCCCATCTCAACAATTCTGAAAGTAAGGATCACTCAGCCTATGGGATTTCTTTTAATTGAGCAGATCCTAGTGATAACCAAAATTTTGTAAGTCTGTTTTTTTTTTTGTTTTTTTTTAATCAAGATATTCATAGGTCTAAATTCAAACTTCAACCTAGCCACATTCATATCTAGCAACAATGAAGACACAGATAAACATGGGATGGATAAGTATAAGTGTTAACTTACCTACTTCAATTGTGCTATTCATATATTTTCTGCTCAAAAGAAATCTTCACGATAGGAAACAATTTAAATAGTAATCACAACATAAAATACCGTGATGTTAAAGATTATGTCAGAATGGGGAACGTAGCATTCATAATCATTTCTCACACTGCCAACTGCCTTAGTCTCTCTCCATTCATACCATTTTAGGCAATGCCTATTTTAGATGTCTGCAAAGATCTTCTGTGTACCTAAGGATATCAGATATTTGTAATCCAATCTACTTTGTGAGGTTTTTTACTGTTATAGTCTTTTTTTTTCATAAAATATTATCTGTATAGATTAACACTTCAGTTACTTAAGAGAATTATTTTTGTTATTATTGTACTGATCTGTACAATGCTATAATAGGTCTGTACTGGAAACTATGTAGGAGACAGAAAAGCAACAGCTTATTGAGGTGTCGGTAGACCAGAGCTCTTAGCAGCCTAAGCCCCTGTCTATAAAATGCCAGAGGGATAACAAAAAACGTTTGCACTTCTCGAAAGCTAACTGATGGTATTTATTAATGTAACAATGGCATTATGCTGCTGAAATCCGACAAAGGATATCTGAAGAGAAACAATGATGGAATAAATATTTTTTTTCATTCAGGTACAGTTCTCTATGGGATGAGCTAAATGATCAGATAGTCTGGTTTTTCAGCAAACAAAAGGCTCAGTACTGACTCCTATTAGAATCTGCTGCTTGTGTCTCAATAGTGTGTACACGTACACACAAGGGAGGATCTACACAGCTTCCAAGGGCTTTAGCACAATACACTGCACAGTAGAATTTTTAAACCTATAACATTATGTGTATATTAGAACATGATCCTCCCAAAAAATAAATTGTGTGAGCTGAACAAGCAACTTCCGTAAGGCACGAGTTTGCAGTAACTGAAGAGCACCAAAAACACCAGCAGAACTGCCTGTTCCAGAACCAAATCCTACTGACTGGAGGAGGAAAGCAAGAAAACTTTTGAAGGCCCATTATAACAGGCATATTTCCTTTAGTTTTGTCCTATATAAAGCGTTAGTGTAATGGTTCTATAACTCCTAAAATATTTTTAAGATGCCACTTAACACATTCTCTAAAGGCAACAGCAACACAGTACAATAAAATTATTTGGTTTTTTTCTTTTACTTCTTTAACTAATTTATCTGAACCTCTAAACAGCTTCAGTTGTCAATCTCACATTTTTGCGATGTCCCAATATTTTCAGGTTTTGGGTTTTTTTGTAAACTTTCCCACTAATGGGTGTTTTTTCCTACAACGTTCTTATAAACATGGACTTTTACATGTCCAAAGTAAAGGTCAGTACTGACAACCAAGTTACTTTGTTCCAGTACTGGACAAATTTTGCATATATCCTTTCTCCTAAACTCTGCATATACTTTCTGGATACTTAGCTAGTTTCTAGTATCTATAAGTACTGCACAGACACTCATATCAGTAGATACTTCACTTGACATGGTCAGTGGATTCTGCCCCTGCTACAAAGCACATTAGCCAACCTTACAGCCCTGAAAACATAACTTCAGGTGAATTTTGTCACAACACATTCAATGATAATGTAACACTGGCCATCAAAAATATAACCACTGAAATTTCTTTAAATCAGTGTTTCCAAGACTGCAGCTACCTGAAGGTGTGTCAGACATGTATTGAAAGTACCACGTGCTTCAACTGTGACTGACTGCTATACTGAGGGTTTAATGCTTGTCAGGTTTTATTTGTCAGAATCTGCGAATACAATAGCCACAGTAGAATCAAAATACTAAGAATGCCAGAGAGAGTGACCCCAGTTTTTCTACTCTACAACAGGTCAAATTGTGATTCTGGTTTTTACCATGAAAAGTTATTTCTGGATGACCTGTTTGTTCAGGAAAGTAAAATCATCCCCATCCAGAATGACTCACTTGGTTATAAAGGGTCTGAAGATTTACAAACAGAGCAGTATTTGAAAGCCAAAAATAATGATTAATCAAATATGCTTAAAACCATTCTACTACGTATTGTCTTCCTGCCTCCCTGAACAGGGTTATGCTGGGTTGGTACTCTAATGTTGTTCAGAGGAACACTTGGATACTCAAGGAAACAGAGCAAGTTAGTGCTGAACCAATTCTCTGGCATAATATTAGCATAACTATCCTGCTGCAGTTGTAAATTAAATACAAGACAAGGTCCTGACCATTACAGAACCCATGATACCTGAATACCAGTTTCAGTAATCCAGCTAAATTCCAGTTTGGGAGATTTCAACTTATTTTATACATATTCACTGCAGTTTCATTAGAGTATAATAGGCTTCTTCCCTTCTTGTTTGAGATGAACATGTTCAGTGCCACATAGAGTAACAACAGTTGTTACATTTTTGTGGTGAGTGAAGTCACTATTCTATATAGTTTGCAGCATCTAGTCAAAGGATTATACAAGTAAGAGGTCTTACAATGATTCCATTTTCAAAGCAGTAACATGGAAAATCAGCACGATCATGATTTAGTGATTTTCTTCTTGCCTCTATTCGTCACAGAAAAATCATTCTATAATTACATTATTCACTTTTATAGATCTCTGCTGACATTTTTCTAGATTTTTTTTTCTTTTTAAACTGGATACTTACAAATACAATGTTAAGAAACCACTCCCTCTCTCTCAACATCATGCATAAGTACTCAACTGCAGGATGGTTTGCAGAGAATTAATGAGTTTTAGAAATCCAGCATAGCAATTACACGCAGACCTTGTCACAAAAAATTTACAAGAAGCAAGTAGACATAAAAGTCTCCTTTAAAAAAAAAAAAAATCTAAGAACTAGAGAATGTTTTCCTAATGCATCAGAAGGTACTGAATACCCCAGGGCTCAGAAGTACGTGGGGGCTACAAGGCAAAAGAGAAAGTCAAAAGATTGCCAAAGGTTATATCGATGAATAGCAATACCTCAATGCCAGTCAGACAGAGCCTCACCAGCTAAGAACTAGAGTCACACAGTTCCAGTTGGCACAAAGACATCTGGGTTCAGCATTTATAAACTGCAAAAACCGTCAGAGTAGTAAGAAATGTACACTTGTTATGGTTTTGGGGGGGGGGGGGTTGTCTGGTAGCAGGGAGGGGCGTAATGGCTCCTTAAGCAACTGCTAAGAGTTCCCCTAGCTTCCAGTCTGCTGCTGGAGGCAAGGGAGGGGTTACAGTGCTGGCTCCTTTTTAAATGACTCTTAAGGAGTGATCCCCCTCCCCCCTGCCTCCCCAAGCGTTCGGTAACAGCGGGAGTGGGGGATGGGACACCACCATCACTTAGCCTTTTTGTAAGAAACTGTTTACCCATCTTCAGACTGGACCCACCCTAGGCCAGGGCTGAGCCAATCGGCGCCTCTGTGAATAACATATTTAAGAGGGGGCACAGAACAATGGGTTGGCGCGGCCCCAGGCAGGGCATGGCTCGGGCGGGGCGGGCCGTCTGTCCAGCCGGCT
>NW_010141552.1:0-5103 GCF_000699245.1 Pterocles gutturalis
GAGTTAACTTTAAGCAGTCTTTAAGCCACAACACTACTACATGCCAGTGTACTTACCACCAGTGCCACTGGTACATGTGATATTTGAATAAATCAAGTTCTATTTTGTAACTTCCTTAATATAATATAACCATTGCTACTGCAGTATTGGTATTTGATAACACTAAAAAGTCTCCTTTTAAATACAACTATAAACTTATAACCACTTCAAGAATGAAAATTATGCTTGATTCCCTAAACTCAGTAATCTGAATACAAAGTTACTTTGGTTTTGTGCTTGTAAATTCTGTCTTCTTCGTATTGATGACTTCTGGTTTTGTGGGCTTTTTTGGTAAAGAAACATCACATTGACTAGTCAGCTCTGGTAAGGCTGCTCCTGGAGTGCCGTGTCCAGTTCTGGGCTCCTCAGTGCAAGAGAAACATGGAACTACTGGAGAGAGCGCAATAAAGAGCTACAGAGATGTGTAAGGGAGTGGAGCATCTCTCCTGTGGGGAGAGGCTGAGGGAGCTGGGGTTGTCTGGAGAAGAGAAAGCTCCGGGGGATCTCATCAGTGTATGTGAATACCTGAAGGGAGGGCGTAAAGACAGGCCAGGCTCTTTTCAGTGGTGCACAGTGACAGGGCCAGAGGCAACGGGCACAACCTGAAACACAGGAGGTGCTATCTGATCATCAGCAAACACTTTTTTACTGTGAGGGTGATTGAGCACTGGCACAGATTGACTGGAGATATTCAAAAGCCGTATGGACACAGTCCTGGGCAACTGGCTCTAGGTGGCCCTGCATGAGCAGGGGATTGGACAAGATGACTTCTGGAGCTCCCTCACAGCCTCAAACTTTCTGTGATTCTGTGAGTTTGACTGTGAAATATTAGGATCAACATACTCTTGAAAGGCTTTGCTGACATAGTGATAGAGCAAAGCACTGTCGTGAATGCGTTCATATCACAAAACTGCATGCATCATTCCTGTGGCCTATACAAGTGGGAAGAAAAGGTGGTTGATCTCAACTGCCTGAAATTTGATTCTTAATGTTCTTTGTATTTTGCACGGAGTAAATTTCTCTTTTCATATTTCTTCTTGTAGTAGTCTAATGTCCAGTATCAAGTTACCTTCAGTTTTCCAAATCTGAACTGTTTGGCGATACTCATAAAATTGGAATACTTTATACACATTATCATCTTTGAATTATCATTCATATCCTTATATCTACAAGCTTTAACTAGTTATTTCGTTTTACAGTTTCAATACCATAAATTAATTAAATACAAATATACTATTTTCCCTCACACAGCATTTCATGTACTGTCCTACTAGAAATAATTTTATGTGCTATGTTAACATTGACATCAATTTCTTTTCATATTTTCATGTGTATGGAACTAGTGAAACTTGTATGGTATCCCAGTTAAAATCATATCAAGCTGGTACAATTTCAAGCATGGAGATATATTTATATTTCAGTGGACTTATTTCTTCTATTTTCTTGTCTAACTTAATTTTATTATATTAAAAGTAGGTAACTAAGTGTGAGTACATGGATTATAATGTAGTTAAAAACACCCCTCTTAACTCATTCATTATTTAAAAATAATGCAAATGAAGCTTACACTTCCTCATGGTCTTCCAGCACATTAAGATAGCTAATTGATGTTTGTGAAAGAGTTGTCATTTGTCAGCATTGCGATCAACAAGAAATAAACATAATCAAAGTATATGATATTATAGTGAAAATGAATAATCTACTTCAGCAGATATAAATTAAGATAAATACAAATTACATTTAAATTGTTTTCTGTCTGCAAGACAAATTCTCTTAAAAATGTGACAAGGAAGAGACAAAGAAATAAAAATGTTTTCCTTTCAAATCTTTCAGAGTGGATAATTCACACTGTGTACACCAAACAATTCTACTAAAGACAGATTCAACTTAGGTCTTTAATTTCTTTCCTTCCAGTCCTTAGGTTGGTAATATACTGAACACAACTCTGAACAATTGCAACAGCATTAAGTGAACTATATAATGAAAACCTTTAAAAAACAGTTTCTGCTATCCTGTATTTACCCCTATGATATTTCCCCTTGCCTGCCAGTCCTCCTCTAACAAATATCCGCAGAATGTCAGCAACAGATGCTGGACATTTACATCCCTCTTGAGCAAGAGTGTCCATGCCATGACTTGTCACAGGGAGTTGTTGCAACATCCCAATCAAACACGTTGAGGGGTAGAGTCACTGTAATTTTCTCAGATTTCAGACTGTCCAATGGTTGGATTGTTGCCAATAGTAGGGTCAAAATGTGTGGGGTTTTTTTTTTATTCTGGAAGGCCAGCTGTTGTTCCTAATTTTTTTTTACACTATTAGCAGAAGCTATAAGAGTGTTAAGTATTTATTTCAAAAATGATCTGAGTAATGCAGTTGTCGGTAGCTCTGTTAAGAAGCTCTCTACAAAGTGTTTTTTTCAGGAGATCATTTCTGAAATAGGGAATGTTAAGAAAGAGGAGAGTATTTTTTTCTATTTTTAAGAATGAAATGTTCTTCTCTGTGCTTGTTAATTTTCTGTTCTTTTAGGGGAAAAAAAGGTTGTTTGGGACAGATTACAGACAAACAGGTTTTCAACAAGAATTAGTTTCCACGTAGTTAGCTAGTTCTCAGTGAAGTGTAGGGAAAAAAAACTATTTTCAAAAGGATGGAACTGCAAAGAGAAAACAATTCTAACTAGGTATAACTTTAAAAAACGGCCTGTAACAACTATATTAAGGTAGGTTGGCAACTACAACTAACTACCTTTGTTTCCCTAAAGGTTAAAATGTTAAAAAGCACAAGCAAAAGGAATACGTCCTGCAGTTTTTGAATACATTCACGTGGAAAACAGCTTTTTTATTTGCATTTTCTTCTGCTCTACATTTTACCTTTTCAATGTATAAAGTGTCAGCTCATTTCAATGGGTTTGGTATTCTGCATTTTTTTTTAAGTTTCTTAAGTGATGAGTATCATCAAAACAAATTAAAATATATAGGTCTTTGTTTACACTACAGGCCCTTTAGAACACATCTTCATTATACTTCAGATTAAATCTTGTACTTTTGATTGCTACATATGAGAACACCAATTTATCTTGTCTTCACCTGGCATATGTAAGTTAGGAGCAAGGGGGTTAGCTCTGCCCTGTTTTCCCACGGTGAAAGCTAATTTAAATTTTTGGTTGTTTTGTAAATCTGCCAAACTGAATTTCCTGCTCCGTGTTCCTAGGCTAAACAGTAAGATGGCTTAATGCCTTCTACAGTTTCCAGCTTTAGCCATGCAGCCATATACATAGTGGAATATGAGCTAAATTAAAGCTTGAGTGGCTCAAAGCTTATGTGATAATATCCATGGTTTGAACTTTGTATTTCTGTGCCCAAAAACACAGATCTTGTGCTGTTGTGGTGTACTGAAAAGTGTGGAGGTTTAGAACAAATCACCGTTTCTTAATGAGACAGGTCTGATCTGTTATGAGCTGATGAAGCCTGTAGCCGACCACTGGTGACACTGCTTCAGTCCCATGCTCCCAGGTCGGCCAGTAGCAAGGGTGGGGGCGGCTTTCCCAACAGTCACACGCACACAAATACAGGACGTGTATATGTATGCTAACGGCCAGACAGCCAGACCAACACAGGCAGGAAACATAGCTCTGGAACAAACACAGACAGCACTAACAGCCCCATCCTATTCCCTTCATTGGCCAACCAGGATTAAAGTCAGGGGAATATATATATATACACATATATGTACATACACAGAATGTGGATCACCCTGGCAGCTGGGCTCACACACTCAGTCTATGCAGTAGCTGTCCCTGGGTTCCACTCTTCCCTGCTGCTGGTATCTGGGCATGAGCCCAAGGCTATGTGCCACGGCAGCTCCTGGTCCTCAGACCTATATACACACACAGAAGATGCTCAGACACACATGTGCGTGCACACACTCACACCCAGACCCACCGCGGATGCCTTCAATAACTGGCTTTAGACTATCCAGCAGCTGGCCCCAGAATCCCCTGGTCTCCCAGGAAAAGAAAAAAAAAATATATATATGTCTAAATACATAAGTTTCAGAAGGATCTTTTCCCTGAAGAATTAATTCATTATACTGCTACTGAGAAATCTTCCGACTTAATACAAATTGTATTGTATTTAAAACAATTTTTAAGATATTAGACATATTCTGTTACAAGCAAATTAGCGACTAAAATCCTTTTATCACATCCTAATGCCCTTATTATTTTTATAAGTTCCAAGGACAGCAGTTTTAAGACTTTGTAAGAAAGAAAATATTGCTAAACTGTTGAATTTTTTGAACATTGTATTTGGCTCAGAAGCACCATGTTGTATGAAGAAACACAGGGCATGGAGGACCAGGGCTTGTGAGCGTGAGGCTGCTCCTGTCTGTCTATAGAGGGCCTCGTCCACTTGCTCTCCCTGGTCTGGTGGCCTGTAGCAGACCCCCACTACAATGTCCCCTCTCCCTGCCCTCCCTTTGATCCTGACCCACAAGCTCTCTGTTGGCTCCTCATCTGACCCCAGGTGGAGCTCCATGCACTCCAGCTGGTCTGTGACATAGAGGGCAACACCCCCTCCTCATCTCCCCTGCCTGTCCTTCCTAAAGAGCCTGTATCCCTGCATTCCAACACTGCAGTCATAGGATCCATCCCACCATGTCTCTGTGATGCCAAATAGTTTTGCAGGCGTGCACATGTCTCCAACTCCTCTTGTTTATTCACCAGCTATGGGTGTTTGCACAGAGGCACTTACACTGCGGCCCCGATGAAGCTGGCTTACTGGCTGGAATTCCTTTGTGCTGCTCTGCAGGTGCTCTGACCTGTGATCCTCCTCCAGGCTCTGGGCATCTATTGCTGGCACTGGCATCAAACTGGTGGGACTGGGATGGATTCCCTTCACCCAGCAACTTTAGCTATAGATACAAATAAAGCCGTAAGTGTGTATATCTATGTGTATATACACACATACATAAGTATATATATAATATATACAAAGTATATATATTTATACACACAGTTATAACTTTATGTATATGTACTTATATAAATATTATATATACACTTATAT
>NW_010141553.1:0-246 GCF_000699245.1 Pterocles gutturalis
GATTGGGGTCACCCCGAAGACCCGGAGCTGGATTGGGGTCCCCCTAAAACCCTGGATTGGGGTCACCCCAAAAACCCGGAGCTGGATTGGGGTCACCCCAAAGACCTGGAGCTGCACCCCGAAAGCCCGGAACTGGATCGGGGAGACCCGGAGCGGGATTGGGGTCACCCCAAAATCCTGGAGCTGGAATGGGGGCACCTGGAAGATCCGGAACTGGATCAAGGTTCCCCCAAAAACCCTGGATTG
>NW_010141553.1:287-523 GCF_000699245.1 Pterocles gutturalis
AAAGCCCCAGAGCAGGATTAGGGTCACCCCAAAAACATGGAGCTGGGTTGGGGTCACCCCAAAAATCCTGGAGCTGGATTGGGGCCACCCCAAAAACCCGGAGCTGGATCAGGGTCCCCCAAAACTGGATTGGGGTCCCCTCCCCAAAGCCAGATTGGGGCCACCTGGAAGACCTGGAACTGGATTGGGGAAACCTGGAGCTGGATTAGGGTCACCCCAAAAACCTGGAGCTGGAT
>NW_010141554.1:0-475 GCF_000699245.1 Pterocles gutturalis
TTGCACAAGGGGTCCCTCGCACGAGGATTCGCACGAGGACCTCGCACCGGGGGTCCCTTGCACCAGGGAGCTTGGGTGAGGACTGGTGGGGGGTGCTGGGTGACCTTGTCCCCCCCCGTGTGCACAAAGAGGGATCCCTTTGCACCAGGGTTTGCACAAGGGGTCCTTCGCACGAGGATTTGCACGAGGGACTTTTGGGAGGATGGTGGTGGAGGGCGGGGGGCTCGCCCCCGGAGTCCATGAGGACTTGCACAAGGGGTCCCTCGCACGAGGATTTGCACGAAGACCTTACACGAGGGGTCCCTTGCACGAGGACCCTCATTGTGCTCTGACAGCTGTTGTGCCTTGCACGACGGTGACGTGTCGTGTGAACCTCGTGCAAAGGGGGGTGGGGGTGTGGCGTGTGTGAGCCCCTCGTGCACGGTGTGTCCTTGTGCGAGGCTGTTGTGCGAGTCCTGTCCCTGTGTTCGTGTCC
>NW_010141555.1:0-8366 GCF_000699245.1 Pterocles gutturalis
CCCCCACCTCCCCAAGAAATTCTGCTATACACAACATGATCGTGGTCTGTCAGCTGAAAGTTATATCAGAAATTTTCCTTGGGTTGGAAATGTTGGGCTCCCAGTCAGGGAAGTCTGAATGCTGCAGTCAACTTTTTTCTGTCTGTAAATCAAGCCTCAGGACTTGGGTCTGAGTAAATATATATACTCACAAAAAATATGTACTCTGTAACGCTATTGCATTCTGCTGTCCTGTCAATACTGCCTTATTAAACATGCACAGTTGTGCTCTAGTGATTTGAAAATTGCATTTCACTTAAGTTGCAAGAATTGTTTTATTGGAAAAAAACATTATTTTCTTTTTAAAGCAAAACAAACCTTCCCCATACTACTTACCTATCTCAAAAAGATATCAACCTGATGATAAACTGAACTTGCCAGCCCACTTACCATCCATAATAAACTACCTAGAAAATGCAAAGATTTCTTATTCTGTACCCAGAAAGCAAATAAATCAGGGTAATAAGTTAAAAAATACTAAGTCCCAGCTCAGAAAATGTGATAAACTTTCAGTTTCTTTGTCAGCTAACTGTAATAGGCCTGCTCTGGTGTCGTTGCTCACTGAATGCGGATGTTTTATGAAGGGTGAGTAGAGCACCTTCAGCAACATGGTCGGCTGCCACATGCCTGTGCAAAGGCAACTGAGAGATGTGAGGTTCTCGCGTTAGACACCCACGTGCAGTATTTATACACCTGCGTGCTATTGGAGTAGTATTGGCACCTCACAAGCTCATAAGGTATTTATCGTTACAATAGCTCCGTGAGGCGAGAGAATGTTTTTATTATGATAATACAGAAAGTGAACAAGATAATGAAGGAAGCAAGGAACTGTTCACTTTTAGAGTGGATACCTGTGGTACAAGAAAGAATTGAAGCTAGATCTTGCCTATCAAAGTTGTCACTCTGAATTCTGTGCAGTCATCAAATGGCAGTCTCTAATATTTCTCCGATGGCTCTTGCAAAGCTGCAAGTTTTTCTATGAGGTTACCTAGAGACCACCTCCAAAGACTCCCCATCAGGAAATCATAAAACATGATCTGTTGTATATTTGACATTACATTTTTCTTCATCCATCCTGTTTTATTTGATGGAGGTTTTCTAACCGTTATGGATATTTCCGTTAGAAAGGGAGCTGGCTTTTCATTTAGATTCAACAGAGAACACACAGCGCAGGTTGCCATTCCCTTATTCTGAACCTGCTTGTCCTAGACATCAGTTCAAATGGCTGTAGCTACAGAAAGATCTATAGTAATCTCCTATCAGTGCAGAATGAACCGCAGCTGTGATTTTCCTGACATTTCTAGCCTTTCCTTGGCATGTGCATGTCTGTCCAGGTATAGCAAGGTGGAATAAACGGCACCTGTTTTACAGGGCTATTGCAAAAGAAGGTTCAGAGCTCAGCCTTGCATAGGTATGCTGCTGTGGGTCTGTGTGGTGGGTTTTTTGGGTAGCAGGGGAGGGGGCTACAGAGATGGCCCCTGTGAGAAGCTGCTGGAAGTTTCCCCAGCTCCAAGCCAGCCACCTCTGGCCAAGGCTGAGCCAACCAGCTCCTCTGCAAATAACATATTTAAGAGGGGGCACAGCACACAGAGCAGCAGTGTGGCCCCAGGCAGGGCCCAGCCGTGCCTGGCTGGTCTGTCCGGCTGCCTCCAGGCCTCCTCTGCAACCACTGCCACAGCCCCAGCCTCTGCCACAGCCCCTGCCAGAGAGCTAGGAGGTTGTTTTTCAGAAGCCAGCGAAAGAACCTGCAGTGGAGAGGAGTGGGATGTGAGAGAGACAATTGCGCAGACAGGAAGGTCAGTGAAGAGAAAGGAGAGGGAGGAGGTGCTGCAGCAGAGATTCCCCGGCAGCCCCTGGTGAAGCCCATGGTGACACAGTACATGGCATTTGATAGCTCATGGAGATTTAACGGTGGAGCAGATAACAACCTTGTAGCCTGTGGAGGACCCCATGCTGGAGCAGGTGGCTGCACCTGAAGGAGGCCGTGAATCCATTGAAGGGACCCACGCTGGAGCAGCTAGTAGAAAACTGCGGCCCAGGGAAAGACTCACGTTGGAGCAGTTTGTGAAGGACTCTCCCGTGAGAGGGACCCCACACTGGAGCAGGGAAGACTCTGAGGAGTTTTCCCATGAAGAGGAAGGAGTGCTAGAGATGACACCTGGTAGACTGACTGCAACCCCTGTTCCCTGCCCCCCTGTGCCACCAGGGGGACAAATCAGGAACAAAGCCTTTGAGCCCAGGAAGCAGGGAGGAGTGGGGGGAGAGGTGCCTTTTTAAAATGTAGCTCTCTTTCTCATTATCTTGCTCTGGTTTTGGTTGTTAACAAAAATTGAGTTGGTTTTGTGTTTTCCCCAAGTCAAGTCTGTTTCTTGCCCATGACCGTAAGTGGTGAGTGAACCCTCCCTGTCCTTGCCTCAGCCCATGAGGTTTTTACGTTTTGTTCTCCCAGTTCTCCTCCCCATTCCACCGGAGGGGAGGCGAGAGTGAGAGGCTGTGTGGTGCTTATGGGCCCGGGTGGCCTTCAACCACAATGTATGCCAGACTGCTTCCAAGCGGAATCCACCTGTCGGCATTGACTAGGGAGGCTTGAAGGTGTCATCAATCAGGTGACTTAACCCCTTCTTCTGTGACACTCATCCTGTTCTACTGAAGGTAGCAGGAAACTTTGCATGGATTTGTGATCAGGCATCATAGTTTCACAGATACACATTATTTTACATGTTTGTTGATTCTGATGGTCATTTGTTCAAGAAAGCTTTTTTTTATACTGAGTACTGATGTATTCATATAGAAGAAGCAAACCCTCAGTGGGTTTGTATTCTATTAATGCCAACCGCAATTGCTGTATTTTGGTATTTTCCTCCAAGCATAGGAAATTCAAACATACATCACAAAATATTACATTAATGCCAGGCAGAATATGAGACTTGAGGATGTAGGACAAAACCTTTAAATCCCCAATTCTTCGTTTCACAAACTAAATACTGTGTGCCTGAAGGTAGAATAAAATGTTGAATGAGCTAACCAGCTAAATGATAAGCATGACTATCTTCAGAGCACTCCAGATCAACAGCTGTAAGATTCTGACCCTTCACTGATGTGCCCTATGGCCAGGATGTATCTCAGTAAATAGTGTTAATCTTTGTGACCATAGCCTGGAATTAGCTGCAATTTCTGGTACTCTCTAGCACATTCTTAGCCACAAGCCAGACAAGCAAGCTCAGTTAATCTATATTCAATATTCATAACTAGATGAGAAATCAAAAGGGAGAGAAAATTATGCACCAGCGAAGAGGTTTTGTTCAGCTGTTTAAATTGCCCTAACGATCTTTGTACATGCACCAAATGTCAGAATGCCTCCGGTGACCATCCTTGCTTCAGAATTTGAAAATGCTGCTTTTCACATCCAGAACTCTGAGCAGGCAAGATGTAGCATTGAGCACTGGCACGCAGCATCACAGAGTAGTATTTTTAATTTACCGATTCTAAGCAGGGCCGAGTAGGCATTTAGGGCTTCCAGAAGGGACATGCTTACAGCTGGCTGTAAGAAGGCATTTCAGGCAGCTTTGTGAAACAAAGAGGCAAGAATCTTTCTCTGCTGAATTTTTCATTTGTCCTGGCCAGGCTTTGTAGTTCATAGAATCATAGAATCATTAAGGTTGGAAAAGACCTCAAGGATCATCAAGTCCAACCGTCAACCCAACACCACCTAACCCACTAAACCATGTCCCTAAGCACCACATCTACACGTTTCTTGACCCCCTCCAGGGATGGTGACTCCACCACTTCCCTGGGCAGCCTGTTCCAATGCCTCATCACTCTTGCAGTGAAGAAATTTTTTCTAATATCCAGCCTAAACCTACCCTGGCGCAACTTGAGGCCATTTCCTCTTGTCCTGTCACTTGTTACTTTAGAGAAGAGGCCAGCACCCACCTCACTGCACCCTCCTTTCAGGCAGTTGTAGAGAGTGATGAGGTCTCCTCTCAGCCTCCTCTTCTCCAGACTAAACACCCCCAGCTCCCTCAGCCGCTCCTCGTCAGACCTGTGCTCCAGACCCTTCCCCAGCTTCGTTGCCCTGAATTGTTGTCAGGATTTGGTTTCCAGCTTCTGTGAGGCAGTGATTTTACCCTGTTACTGCCCATTAATAAGATATTTTTGAAGGCTCAGTCTCAAAAAAAGCCAAATACAGTAACACCTGAGAATTAACCAGCATCACTTTCTCCTTGGCCCTGAGGTGAAAGGTGACACAAGCCAGGTCTTGAGTTGACTTGGAAAAATGTGAAATGGCAGTTCTGACAGTAGGGCTGTCCTTCTGCTGAAGGGAGATTCCAGTTCTTACAGTGCCACTCTTGAAGACCTCCTGTGTTGAAACTGGAGGCAGGGGAGTCAGGGAGGGAGAGGGATGGTAGCTCCCCAGATCTCTTGCTTCTTCATTTGTTAGGACTAATATCTTGGACTTTATTCATGACAATCTGTATGAACATTCCTATCCCAACTGTCATCACAGAGCCAATTCAATTGCCACAGAGCCTGCTGAGTTCTGTATCTTTTATACATGCCTCCAAGATAGAAAATCTTGCTGAAGCCATGGTCAGACACACCTTTGCCATGCTGGCAATGCTTTTCACAAGTGGGGAAAAAGTAATGGAAAAAGAAGACAAGTTTTGGTGTGACTGAATGTATGACTACCAGCATTGTTATACCTGAGAAGAACCAACATTAGCGTTTCACTGATGTTAAACCAGCAGCAAAGGAGAATCAGGTTCCTAGTTATATTTTCTTAGGTCTATAACACTGGCCCAGAAATGTCATGAGATTGTAGAATTTTCACAAGAGAAATGGGGGTGTTTGTTGCTATTTGGCTTTTTCTTCCAGTCTTTCAATACTCCTGATCCCAGACATAATGAGAGTGTAGAAAAATAAAAGTAGCTGCATGGGGAGAGGGAAACTGGGGAGATGACCAAAGAATTGTAACCTTCAAAATAAGTTTGTCAGTGCTGGATACATATACATTTTGTGCGGAAGTTTTGGGTCAGCTTTTGCTTCATCCCTTTTCAACTTGAAGCCAGACAGTTTTGCAAAATATGTGCAGTTCACACTGGGGATACATTATCTTGCTTCATAAAATCATTTCTAGTGATCTGCAAGTCCTGTTCTGGGTTCCTCTACAAGGCAAGCCCAAACTTTATGTATTTGCAAAGTCTGTCAAGAGAGGATGACCTCACTGCATCCTGGTTTGGAAATAGGTACTGCTGTCCAAAGAAAACTGATCTTTTACTATCACATTCATTTCCCCAAGGCTTCTCTCTTGAAAGGGCAGTTTGCAGAGGAACCTTTCACTACGCCTTCTGCCTGGTCACCCAAGACTTGCCTTTTCAGATAGTGTTGGGAATATCACAAAAGAAAGCAGAGGGTGGTGCATGGAAACATCATCCACATTTCAGCAGCAGGGTTTGTGCTGTGTTTTACCAGTTTTATTCAGGCAGCTGGAGTGGTTTTCTGAATGAAAGACTTCAATATTGCTTCTGTCAGAGCTTCAGGAAGATGATACGCTTGTGACCTCCAAGTAGATAGTTTTTTCACTGGTCAGCCCTCAGCATTTCCAAGCAATCTTATCGCTGCATTCAGTGTGGAGAAAATTATCTTTTTGCTTTTTCTAGTATTTCCTAATAGTTTAAACAGCCTGTGCCTGTGAGCTGGTGAGCACTTTACAGCCCTGCTGCAAGGATTTCAGCTTTGTTTTCAGTAAAGAGCGTAATCATGTGCATTATCCTCTTTGCTGAGCTGGAAGTTGAGGGGCTTCGATATCTTCCTGTTGAGGGCCTAATACACTCACATAGCTGAAGTGAACCTTCCTCTTCAAAGAGGTGGTGTGCGTGTGAAGAGAATTTCAAGGCTCATTACAATAGCTTGTGTGCCTGTAATAACAATACAGCTGTACAGAAAATTATTTTCTCAGCACAAATGAAGGTAAATGTACAGAACATTCTTAGCCCTGTTGTGCAATCTTGTTGGGAAAAGAAAGTCTTAACCGTTTGAGAGAGCACCGTTTACTTCAAAATTCCTTTGTAGTAATGAACATTTAAAGTAGCAACTCATAACATTTTACAGCTGTGGAAAACGCACTGCAACCTTCCCAGTTCAGCCCCAGAGCAGCGTGGAGGTCAGGACGGAAGGTCCCAGTATTCCCAGTGCATGAGGCCCTGGATAAACATAACGCTGGGCAATCCCAAAGATTGTTCCTACAATAAGAGGCACAACAAGAAATGAACAGGCCAGAGGTGAACATAATTGTGCATTGGAGTGCTGTGTGCATGCATGGAGCATCCCCAGGGGCTGTGGTCTCCGCCAGCAGAGTGGCAGTGTCAAACAGCAGGGCTGCCTGCGCCGTGGGACCCGGCTCGCCGGCTCTGGTGAGCAGCTCTGCCAGCGTTACAGCAGAGGAACTGGTACAGCATCTGCTACAAGCAGAGGTTGAAGAAGAATAAATTAGCAGTCATAGGGATATTTTTAAGCCGTTTTTGGCAAATACTTAGAGCTACAGTGTATCCTACTTTAGATTTGTAAATGCTAACGTTTCTTTTTAACGTTGCCGTTATCATCAGAAGGCATCACAATTTGGAGAACGATTTTCATGATAGGGCCCTTCACTTTTAATCCAGGAGTACTTGAGTCTACTAGAAAATATAGTTGTTAAACTGAATTGCCTTTCCCATAACTGTATCAGGCTGATTTAAGGTTTCTCCTATAAAATGGCAGTTATCAATCTAGCCGAATGACCAAATTATTTATAGCACCTTGGGACCACGACTTGACTCCATGTTATATATGGCCGCATGGTGACAGTGACTATGATGTTTGGAGTTTTGGAGAATTTTTGTACAGTAACAGGAAATCATAGAACTTTTCCAGCACTAGATTTACTAAAATTATGGAAAGGAGCATCAGTAAAGTCTATTATAATTTTACCTGTCTTCTTATCTTTTCTCTGTCAGCTACTCTGAGTCTTCAGGCTCATTCCTGACTTGCTCTGTATTACTGCATAGCTTGTGAAATGGACATCTTGCTTCATGTGTTTTGAGATAAAGCCTTTGCTTAGAATTGTGTTAAAACTCCAAATGCTAAAAGGGGATAAAATAGAAATATATTTTTAGGTAAAGATAGCATGCTGGTTGTTTAGAAGTTTAGATGGGCAATTTTGTACAAATCTGTGGCAACTTTGCATCATATAGGAAGGTATTAAATGATGATTTTTTTTTTTAAATGGCTGGCCACCTCTTTAAGCATTGCTTATAACAGTTAATTTAAATGCATCACTCATGTGCTAGTCATCATTCTTTAAAAATTCTTATGAAATGTTCATAAATATACCTCCTCAATTAAGTTCACATGTAATGTAAGAATTTCCTCTAATGATATTGTCCCAGACAGCAAAGCCTATCCAAGGGCCACAATGTCACTAAATGAATGACTGCCATAGGAAGCGAGTCCAGTGATCCCCAGTGTTATACACCACTAATGGTAGGCAACTGTGCTGTGATTCCCACAGGAGGCTGTCAAAGTCAGCCTTCACTGTAAGAATGTCAAACTTGAGCTGTGTTTTTAATGTTAAGAAATAGGCAGGACTGCATTATTATGAGAAATACTAACAATGCCTTTTCTACTGAAAGCATTAATTCTGCCAAAAGTAGTTTTATTTTCTGTCAGGAGTATTGAAACATGACATTTTGTCTCAAATTGGTTTGAAAACTTCGTCTGTGTAGCACCTCCTGGGAGCTACAGTTCAGGTGTCTCTTCCCCACTGAGTCTAGCTCCCTAGTCAATTTTATCTGCTATAAGGATATCCTGGTTGTGCAGTTCTCGTGAAAGATTGTGCTAGAAGTGAATAATTTTCTAGTGTTGTGTCCATTCCCATTTCAAAACTTTCAGGTGCTGGGAGCACCATCATTTTTTTGTGGGTCCTTTCCAATCGACTCAGATCTGCTGGTCAGAATTGCTGGTTTTTCTTTTCCTTGACGGTGTTTGCCTACTGTGCCACTTAAATCTCTCTCCCTTGCATCTCTTTCTCTGGAACATTATTTGCTGCAAGACCTCAATGAGTACAAACCTAAACCGTGGTTCTTACAGTCTGTAGTATTTATATGAGATGCAGGCATAGACTTTCTGTGTGACCCAAGGGAAAATGTTTCCTTTGCTCTATGGATCTAGGTACACACCAATAAAATGGAGATTGTCCTTTTCATTCTCATCAGAAAATAGTGAGGCTCTTCACTAAAATATTATAGAATCATAGAATCAAAGAATCATTAGGGTTGGAAAAGACCTCA
>NW_010141556.1:0-336 GCF_000699245.1 Pterocles gutturalis
GTTCTCTTCAGAAAGGCTGTGAGGAGGAGAGGCTGCAGGAACCCCCGGAGTCTCTCTGCGCTGGGGAAAGGCCTGTGCCCACATCCCACCAGCGACTTTTCTGCCCCATCCCATCGGGAACCCCACGTTTGGAGAGACAGGAGCTCATATAGCACGAGGGAGCCAGCTCCAGGGAGATGTAAGGCCTCGCGGAGCTGTCAGGCTAAGGGAGGGTGATGCTTTTTGCCTGAATATCTGCAACACACCTCAGAACGGAAAGGAAGGGGTTTGTGCGCTGACGGGGCACACTGCTGTCCCCTTCCCGCGGGGAGGCGAGGGCCTGGCGCTGCTGGCGGG
>NW_010141556.1:367-13184 GCF_000699245.1 Pterocles gutturalis
CACGGCCGTCCGCAGGGGTGTGGGTCGAGGAGGATGTTTTCCTGCAGGAGTCCGGGAAGCTGGAGACTTTACAGGCTCTGCCTCCTTGTGGGTTATTCTAGCAGCTATTTCCACCTGCTGCAGCGGGAAAATAAAAACCACAGGGCATTTTAAGCTGCAGATGTGGCTCCTGGCACAACACACAGCGTGTTATTTCCCATATCTGCCTCCAGAGCATTGGTGTTACCTCATCGACACTAATTGCTCCTGTGAAGGTCAGAGGAGTGTCTGCAGCAGGGGTGGCTTCCCAGACCACTGAACTTCCCGTCTCCCCTCGTAACCACAAGCCTTTCTACCCCATCCGGTCAGGAATCCCACGTTTGGAAAGACAGGACCTAATATAGCACAAGGGAGCCAGCTCCAGGGAGATTTAAGGTCTCGTGGAGCTGTCAGGCTAAGAGAAGGTGATGCTTTTTACCTGAATATCTGCAACACACCTCAGAATGGAAAGGAACAGGTTTGTGCGCTGACGGGAAAGGCCACCTGCATGCCAGCAATATCCAGCATGAGGGTTATCACCGGAAAAATCCCCACGGTTGGCATCAAGCTGTGCAACTAATTCAACAGCGACAGGGCGTTGGGGTAGTTCTTACAGCTAGAGAAAGGCATGAGCACAACCACAAGCAGCAGAGACAGGACTGGGATGTGGGGACTGGGACAAGAGCGAGAGCTGCTAGTGGCTGTGGGAGTGTGTCTCCATTTATCTTCTCCCTGATCGGCCTTGAATCATTCTAAACTGATCCAGTTAGATCTCACCTAGTGTCTTTAGAAGCAAAGACTCTTTTCTGCACTGTCAGTGACTGCTGCCAACAGGAACAGCTGACTCTGGCCTAAATCAGTCACTGCACCTCCAGCGTACCTGCCGGGTCTCTTCCCACCGCCCTGCGTGGCCCTGCCAGCTCAGGCCTCCATCAAGCAGGGCCCAGGTTCCAGCCGCTGGAGATGCTCACCAGCCCAACGCAGCACACGCAGGGATCTATACCTCAAGCTGCCTCACAAGCAAAGCACCCTGAGAGGGAAAACCAGTGCCTTTGGGATTCAGGAAGCTGTGAGCTTGCAGGCAAACAATCAAGCAAAGTCGTAGCCCTGCTTGGGTCACCTCGTTGGAGTTAAGGTGTCCAGCATGGCTTAAGCGCACACCGGCATGCAGTAAGTCAGCTCATGGTTATTTCTGCAAGCAGAAAGTATGCGAAGTGCAAGATGACACAGCTGCATGCCCTCTTGCCTCTGCTTCGACGTCACAGCCTGCTCATCCAGCCAGCCCTGTTCCGCCTCCAGCCCTCACCCAGGGCAGGGTTTCATTTTCTTCTCACATGCCAGTCTGTCACTGGCCCAATGAATAACTGATGCCACAAAGACACTCCAGCAGAAAAGACCGAGGAAGCAGAAGAGACTTTCTTCAGTAATGTGAGGGGTGGTGACGCCTTCTGTGAAGAAAAAGTTCATCCCTCTCCTTAGGCAGACAATGATTCACACAGTATGGAAGAGGCTCGACACAAGAGAAGGACTGTCCTCTTCAAGACAGGGACCATCTTGCCCCCAGAGAGGTGACAGCCTGGGCACAGATGTAGAAAAGTTTCTGTCTTCAGCTTTATGAAGCACAGCCTTCAGCCTGGGTTTCTCCTGTCCCTGGGAAGTGCCCCATGTACTGGCTCCTCACAGGTGGGGAACTGTCTCAATGGAGTTTCAACCAAAAGTTTCCTCCTCATCAAACCACTGCCTACAGCTTCGACAAGCTGCAGCTGAGGCAAAGGAATTTCCAAGGAATAATTCCCAACCCCTTCCTGCACGCTGCAGACAAGGCGTTCCAGAAACGCTCTCTGCCCTCCCGCTCACACCACCAATTTCTGAACCTAGAGGCAAAGTTTACATTCAGTCTGAGAGAGGGGGAGAGGTCTCAAAGACTGCAGCTCGCTGGCCATGAGCACTGCATGGCAGGGGAGAGCGATCCCATTGCCCGGAGCAGCAGCAGTGCCCAGTCCGCCACACCCTGCTTTCCTCCCCCCCCTAAAAAGAAAGTGCCCTCAGCACTTTGACCTTCTGGCACTGTGATACTTCAGCTCACTGATGATCCCCTCTTGGAGTTTCCTCCCACGTCAACCCAAGCAAAGGAGTCCGCTGGATTTGCAGCTCAAAAGTCAGCTTGGCCCCTTTCTGCCAAGTGACTGAGCCAGGTGCTAGAGGTCCTGAGCACTCTGATGGTCCTTGTCAAGCATCAGTATCAAAATCCCTTGTTCTCTCCCCTGGTCCTTCTGTGTTCCTCCTCCCTCCCACAGAAAACAGACGTATCTGGAGACCTCCTGGATGCCTGACAGCTTCTTTTAAATGTCTTAAAGGAGTTGCACATCAGTCAATGTCATGTTGTCCTCTTCCCTGGTCAGCAACACTTTGCTCAGCTGAACACACAACTGCAGAGAGCAGAGCTGGCCTGTGCTCAGCAGTGTCAGACCCTGGGCTTTCCTTGGTGCTGGGATTCCTTTTTGTCTTTCCTAACAGATGCACCACCCTTTATTCTGTGAAAGGGTGGCTGACAGAGTCCCTGTTTGGCACAGCTCACGCCTTGCTGCGCAGTGCAGAATGGCTGAAAAGGTAAACTAGCCCTTTGGAGTTTCTGGTTCTCCAGGTTGGGCAGTGCCAGACAGACCCTGCAGACCCACAATGAAAACAGAAGAACGCTGCATTGGTTGGCTATTGCCAGTCCAAACCTCACCAAATGATGACTTGAAGCAAAGCAATTTTGAGAAAAAAAAAAGGCTTGGCACAAAAATTATGCTCTACAATCAATGAATAAAGGGAACCTGGTTCATCAAATAAAACTGCATTTTTTCCTTTTGTTTATGAAGGGCGCAATCATTTTTCTCTATCGGAGGTGTTGGGTTTTTTTAAATATAAATAAAGCAGAAAATCTCAAATAACCAGATGACCGAAGGAGCCAGCAATTTAAGGAATATACCAAGCAGCAGGAGACGCATGATAACATTGCAGAAGTTTGTAATACTGTGTGTTATCAGTATAAACAGAAAAATAGAGTTTTAATGTCTTCTTACATGGTTGGTTCAACAGCATTTGTGCAATATCCAATATATTTTCATCTACCTTTTTGTCTATGTTTCAATTCCACTCGGGACTGGTTATGTTACCAGGCATACTCATTTCTCCAGATAACCTCTACATTGCTTGCCCTTGCTGTTGACATCCCTCATCTCTCTTTTAACATCCAAAGGAATAATTACAGATGTTTCTACTTGGTAGCTAACTGAAAAACACTGGAATACTCTGTCATGTCTTTCAAAGGACAATTAGACAAGGACGTTTGAAAAAGCAGCTAGTCCTTTAATCAAGAACAACAGTTTCTCAACAGAGCTGAACTCTGAGTGACCCTCAAGAGAGAGCAGTTACTGTGACAGAGGCAGAAACAATGGGGAAAGCATGAGGGAACACTAAATATCTGGTCTCAATTTCCCTCAGCCGAGGGACAGCAGGCCAGACCTATGCTGGGGTCTGCGCTTGGCATCCCGCTTGGGGAATCCAGAGCAGCGAAGGGTGGGGTGCGGACATGGTTCCCCCTTCTCTCTTCCCACCGCGCTGCAGAACCAACATGAGGTGATGGAAGGGAGGCGTTTCGTACAAGGATCGTTTCCGAAGGCTGAAAGCCTCTTGAGCAAGACAGTCAGCAGTTTATGAGGTGGGGCTGAGATTGATTCAATACCAAAGGCAAAGTCGTTTTGCTGCTGTTGAAGAGTGCCCTCTGCTAATGGAAATGAACCCATCCCATCTCAGCTTACATTCAGTGACGGTGGGAGAGGAAGGGAGCCTCTGCCTTTCTTCGAGGTTCGTGGCCACCTCTGTCCACTCCCTGCTCTGGCCTGCAGAGGCATTTTTTTTAGGAGAGGAATGGAGGCAATGCCATGACTTGTCCACACAAGGGATATCAGGGCTCTGTCTTTACTCTCAGCATCGAAAGGGGGTGGGTCTCTGAAATCTAGGCAGCTGATTTTAAAGTCCCCAGGGAACCAGAACCACAGCCACATCCCTTCTGCACATACACACGCCTTCACATGCTGGCAAGCTCTCACCACAAGCAGACGGGGTGGGTGGCTTTTCTGGATAGACTGCAAGGCAGTTCTTCAGCTGAAAAACACTATGTGCCAGGATAGGCTTCAAAAGCACCAAAGGGCTCCTCTGAACATACCTGAGTCCTGGCAGTACAACCAAGTTAGTAAAGACCCTCCTTCCAGTCCCTCCGAGAGACAGTCATGCTTCCTTTGCTCTTCATGGGAGCCTGGAAGGAGCTAATGAGCATCTACTTTGAGGAATTAAATGCCAACAACCCTCAGGACTGACCTCAGTAAGGTCAACCATTATCACCCTGCAGAGAGCAATTTCTGAGAGGTGGGGGTGAGGTGGGGGGGGCTACCCAGCTCTCTCTGCTGAGCCCCATGCTGCTGACATCACTTGTGGGATGACAGAATCGCCCAATTTGAATCCCGTTCCCTTATGACACAGCAGAGGATAATCTGCCTCTAAGAAGTGGGTATTCACATAGAAACATCTGCTTTAGTAATTACTGATGTTAATCTGCCTTTTGTTTTACAGGCAAGCAGTAAATAAAGTAATTGCCAGCAGAAAAACTGCATTTCAAATAACTGTAAGCAATCAGTTATGGTCAGATTGTGCAACTGAAGCAAGGAAGCCATGGTATGGATAGCAAATGCTGATTTAAGTTAAGAACTGGTGCACTTGGGATGCTAGCAAAAAAAACCCAAGGCTACACCAGCATCCTTTTTTACTCAGAGAAGTATAAATCCTGGCACACCAATAGCATATATTCAAAATTATCACCAGAGATTTGATGCAGTCTGGTGCCTTCCTTGAATTAACTTCTATTTAAAAAGAATAATTTGGCCATTCCCTTTTCTTCTGTATTCTTCTTACGCACTTGTTTGCCTCAGTCTACAGGAGAAATGGCTTTACTGCTTAAGACTGAATTCATTAGTTCTTACCAGATGGTTGTTTTTTTTCTTCCCCAGGAATTGTTTGGTTCAGAGCTGACAAGAAATTGAGTTCTGTCCTCAGTCTCCAAGCAGAAGCGTGTGTTTAAGCTTAGCTTCTGAAGAATACCAGTGACTTCACATGGCTTAAAAATGAGCCTAAAATTAAGCATATGTTTGTGCGCCATGCTGAAACTGTCCACTCTTCTCTCTTCCAGGAGGAAGCTCTAAAGTGGGAGTGAAACGGTCAGATGTTCAACAGAAGTTTGAGAAAAGCCAGGCCATAAAGAAGGAGTATTTCTTCAAGTTTGGGCCACGGTCTGCACACAGCAGAGAAACAAAGAGCAGTAGAGAAACCTGCAAAGACTAGAGCTCATTCTCGGAGGCTTTGCAGGTCCCGGGAAGCCCAGAGGGGAAGGAGTTTCCTCTGCAGAAGCATGGTGTCTGTGCAGAGTTCCCCCAAGCTTCCCAGGAGAAGGTGGTTCACTAACCACACCGCTTTTGTCCTCTCTATAAATCAAATTACTCCATCCTTTCTCTGGCAACAGGTCGTAACCACAACTTCACTACTGCTAAGTCCGAGGGCACAAATTTGGGTGTTCACTAAGCATGATCTCACCCCTTAGCTATACATAGACATATTTATGGTGAAGGCCCTTTGTGGGGAGCAAGACTGCAAATCCCCAATGCTTGCAAGAACCCACAATTAAAGGGCCATCCAGAACCTCGAGTTTTTTGTCAGCTGAAGCGAGCTTTTGTGCTGTGTTTCCCAGCAGAGCCAAGCCAGCTGGCAGCCAGATGCCAGAGTGCTTTGGGTTGCGTGGCACAGCGCAGACACAACAGTTACCACTGGTTTTCTGGGTTTGGTTTTTTGTGGGGTTTTTTTTAAGAGACGACTGTTGTGCTGTCAAGTAATTGCATTGATTTCTTATTGGAAGACAAACCAACGGTGCACAGCCCGGATGTATTCACAGCCTCCATATATGTACAACCTCTGTGCTGGGTTTTGAAGTGGTTATGGTTTTTGTCTGCTCAGCAGTTCAGAGCAGCAAATTCTGCCTGGTTAGGACTTTTTTTTTTTTTTTTTTTTGGTATGGGGAAGCAAAACTCTGGTCTATGAAACATCTAAGTGCAAAGAACAGCCTGTTCTCAAGGGGTTGACTTGCCAGCATGATTCCTGGCTGCTTCTCATTCGAAAGGACTTAAGCTCTTTGCTGCACTGTGCTTGTTGGATCTGAAGCACTGGGAAGGGGCAGGGACATTTATTACGCCTAACAAGAGAGAAATCCTTAGGAAGCCAATGTATCTTACAAACAAAACCAGACAGTCACCCATACTAGACAAACTAGGATACTTGGCCACTGAGATTTTTCCCTCAAGAGGGAAGTGAAATTGTGAACAAACCCAAAATTCACCGAGCCAGATGTTCACACACTGCTCTACACGTGGACATTCAGCAAAAAAAACCCCAGACCACTCCAAAACACCAAAGGGCCTTTCAGAAGAGTACATATTGTTATACATAAATAAGAGTACTGCATTGATTATTATTAATTAAACCAATACATAGCGAATCCCCACAGCTAATCCCTAGGGCATGCTGCATCCCACATTTATAGCGAGCCATCCTTCAGGTTTCAGTCAGCTCAAGTGCACAAGCAAAGACTCACTTTCCAAGCACTTTTACTCAAACAAGAACATGGTTATTTGTGAGTGAGCAACACTGCTCTGTACCCAGCAGCTGGCGGGTGGTTTGCTCCAGTTCAAAAGTTTCAGTCATCCAAGCAGGGAGACAAAAAGCCATATGGCAACACGCAGTGCAGCTGATGGCACAGAGCTGTAACATGCCACCAGCACAAACCTTAACGGGGAACCTCAGAAGGGTGCAGGGAACAGCAAAGGATGGGTCTCAGTACCTAGGAGGCCAACACTTACCTGTGAAGCTGTTCACAAAAACTCGCACAACCTTTTCCCAGCGATGTGCGTAACGCATACTTCTGTAAAAAAAAGGGACCGAATGCAGGGTTCATTTGAGCAGGAGGAATTAAACAGCGTGAACGCGAGGAGGAAGAATTAAATTTTGTGAACGTATCCCTTCTCAGATTGCCGGCTGGATAATAATTAGAATAATTATGAACATGACAGCAGGGCAGGGACAAGGAAGCTTTCATTTCATTGCAGTTTATTGGGGCGGGGGTCAAGTGCCTGGCTCCTGTAGGAAGCCTTTCACTTAAAATCTGAAGAGCCCTCAGCCACAACACTGCGGCATTGGTGGACCCCAATTCCACCCTGCCTGGATGTTTTGGCCTCCTCACAAACCTGGCACAGTCACAGTTCTTTGTTCAGCAAATGCCTTCCACTGAAATAATTGAGATCAGGATTAAGGAGCTTTGGTGTAGCTTTGCAAGGAAACGTGCAGAGATTCCCTGCAGGATCCCCTCCATTGTCTCTGGCATGCTGCTGGTTTTACGAGTATGAAGTCTTTCACAAGCATTCAGTAATGAATTAGGCAATTTTTTCTTCATTCTCTATTCTTTTCTTCAAAAAATATATTTCTCAAACATGAAAGCTTTGCTTTTACAAGTCTAGCTATGAGGATATGTTCATATTTGCAGAAAAACCTTCAAATAAATGTCCTTTACCCTCTAGCCAAAGTCTCTTGCCATCTGCACGGGCACAGAGAATCCTATGAAATACAGTGAACCAGACCATTCTCTAGTTAGGTAGTTATATGGGCAGTTCTGTCTCAATAGGCTGAAAGATAAAATCCCCAGTTTAATTCAAGGGTAAGGGTTGTAGGATCATGCCGATAAAGACATGGACGATAGAAATGACAGGGGAATGTATGATGGCACAGGTCGATCGGTAGTGCTGCTACGGGCCACGTTCCCAAATTTTCTTTCATAGTATGAAAATAAACACGGGGGCAGGTGTTCTTTTGGAAAATAATATAGTGAAGTGTGGGAGATTCTGTCATCTGGTCTCAGCTTTGGTGATTCTTACACAGAGCTATTCCCTGGGCACAGAGTTCCAAAGTTTGGCTGCACTTCCCAGAAAAATCCCCATTATTGCATTCCCTTGCACGTTATCTAAGTACGTCGACTCTGGGCCTGCTACCCACGTTGATCTAAAGATAACTGCACTCAGTACAGCCCCACGCTGGCTCCTGCAGGGCCTAATCTCTGCACGGCACTCAGGACGGAAACCAGGGCCAACAAGAGGTACAACAGTTTTTGTCATCACTAAGCAACGAGATAGCAAACCTCAGATGTTGAAAATGAGTAATCATGCTCCCTAAAGCTAGGAGATTACCTTTGAAATACCTCAAAAACAATACAAGCTAAGTGCTTTTTTTTTTAATCTGCTTTTCGATACCTTTTTTTGAATGTATCAACCATAAATCGGGGTTAGATTTCCCAGTGTTCCTCTGCCAAACTGGCAGCCAGAACCAAATGCAGGGGAACGAGCAACAGGGGTTGTATATGTTCACCCGAGTCCAGCGGCTAGAACTTGAAAAAAAATAAATCTGCAAATTATTGTGAGATCCCTGAGAGGAAACTGAAGCCATAAGGGTTAGCCAGGCTGTGATGATACATCACTGCACCAGCCCAGCAGCAACATGTAGTACTCAGAGATATTTACTGGGGAAAAGATGTTTCTTACTAGACTAAGAATAAACTAATAAAACCATTCGCACACACACACACACGGACACCTGTCCAATAAACAAATAACTACCCGAATAACTGAGAGCAGCAAGGGGAATAAAAATGATGCATGAGTTTATATTCGGGAGAGATCACTGTTTTTAAAAGCTAAATTGCCACTCAGGCATTTGAGCAGTTACTTCCCGATCAGGCAGGCAGCCTCATTTGGGGAATGCACTGACATTACACATTCAACCCTTCCTCTTTTCAAATGCCAGGGACCTCTCAAATCAGCGGGGACGGAATAAAGAGAAGTTAGGCAGCTGGACGCGGAATTAATTAACCACACTGACTCGATATTTTCTTCCCAGTTACTCTGAATCATTTCATGTCAGGTCAAAATGTTCCACCAGGCACTTAGATAGTGGCCATTAAACTTCAGGACTCCAGCTGACCATTTTTTTTTACCTAGCAGGAAATCACTCAACAACACAAAGTCCTTATTTACCATGGCTGCACTTCATTATGAAAAAAGAGAGCAACTGGGCATGCCTCGAGGCACTCGTTACACATATGCTGCTTCAGCATCAAGCAGCATTATCTACCTAGACATCCCACTGCGCTGAGCAAAGCGAGCAGAGTCCCGCTGTGCTGAGTCTGTACAAAGCAAGGAGCCTGGAGGGTTTACAGTCCAGCACGCCAATTCTGGGCTTGAAAACACACAGGCAACCAAATCACGTCACTCTGCCCAGTGGGGTAATGCTTTCTTGATGCAAACAGCAGAAGCAGGACTAACGCCTTACCTATCTCTAACTTTCAAAGATGAGGACGTCTCCTGAACCCTTTGTTGGCTTCCCAAGGAGAAATTCTGTTCTCCTCCAAAAGTATTCTAAACCACTCCCAAAGCCACCTTCTCTTTTTTTCCTTCAAGTTCCAGGATAAAACTTTGCTTTGATGAGAAAAAAAATGAAGCCACGGACAGAAAGGCAGTGCATTTAAAGCCGTGTCTTTCTGCTGCTTGCCACTGTGTCCCTCTGCCTAGAGCTCGCTGTTCACATTACACAGTCATTTGAAGCTCTGAGCAGTACGAGCTGCTTCCTTCTCCTGTGCTGGTCCAGCATCTGCAGACGCAACAAGGAGTTCAGTGCTTAAGCACCAAATCATCTGAAGCTCACCGGACTGACATCAGCTTGCACTGGGTGAAGACTTGTCCCGTAGGATCTCTCTACGTCTTTCTTGAAGATCAAATCGTTCCTGGAGAAGTAAACTGTGAGTTTGGGGAGCTGTCAGTATGGCTATTCATTGAACTTACAGTACAGCCGATGGCTTGCAAAACCAGCGTGGGCACGGTTATTGCTCAGGAACACACAACATAGCTGAATACGTCGAATGAGGTTTGAATCAAGGCCCAGAATCCAGAGAGGGAGATGGAAAACATGCCTTAATTCCTCTCATTTAATTGCATTATTTTCTTTCTTTCTTTCTCTGTCTCTCTCTCTCTTTCTCTCTTTCCTCAGCATATTTCCTTTTAACCATAGGGGCAAAGTCCCTCTAGGAGGTCATAATTAATAAAGAAAAAGTCATATTCCTTGTAATTCTGATTGATTAACATTAATGACTCATTGCATGCCACGCAGTAATCCACCCTCACACATAATTCACAATGTCACTGTAATAATGTCAGGAATGCAGGCTCTCTTCCCCCCACCCCAAAGGATTTTGGCTGTAAAAGGGTCCGATATTTCAAGGTCACCCCAGCAGTCTCAGTTTTGGGTGTAATTCACCCTTTCTCTTATGCAGAAATGCACAAGGACAAGGGGTGGTGCTACCTTAGGTCAGAACCAGGACATCTCCCCGCTGCCAGATGAAGACACCTGCTCGTTTCCACAATCAGAAGAGAAACTAGAACACTCTCACCTTTCCTGTCCCGAGTGCTAGTTTGCAGGCTGCTTTAGGAGAGAAAAAGAAGGTTGCAGACCTCTTACCACCATACAGATTATAGCAGAAAAGATGCAGAGAACATCCACACAGCACCTCAGCTGCCTGAAACCCAGAGGCTTTAACGTCTACAAGTCCATGCTGCTTAGAAACCCCATCGGCTTCATCATGAGCAGCCCTGGGGCCCTTCTGGGAAGGCTTCCACAGCCATCACGGGTGAGGGAACATCGTGCCAAGGGCAGGTGGAACAATGTGGATGATCAATGGATTAAGACAAGAGGCTGTCCTTAAGACACAGTGTGTAATGGGACATCCCCTAGCAGAGGGCACAGGGGGTTCTCACTGCAGGGGGACTGGTACCAGGGGAAGCACAGCCCTTTGGACAAAGCAGAAGCTGGGGTTTGCAGGGAATCCACAGAACAGAGGAGGCTGAGAGAGTGGCCATGGAAAAAAAAAAGGGGGGGGAGGGGGGAAGTGAAGGACCTGTAAGTTGCCCCTGTTCTGCTCCGCTCCTGGCTCCAGCTTGGGGATCAGGCAGGGATTGGAGATGCTCCAGCTCTGATCCCTTGCTGCTTCCCTTCCCTGCCCGGGCCTCAGCGTGACTCACTGCTGGGGTGAGACGAGTTGAAGCCTGTGGCGAGCGGGGGCGATCCCACTGGAGAAAGAGTAATTGCCTCTGCAGTCCTCTCTGACCCCGACCCCACATGAAAGCCGCTTTCTCCAAAACCCTCTCACCCATGCTCAAGAGAACAACAGCCCAACCAGTCCCCACAACAAGCCACCCTCTGTTGCGGAACCTGCGCTGTGAGATTTCAGTGGTGAAAGTGTCCTGCACTCTAGGAGTCATTCAGTCACCAAACAGCTGCGATTAGAGATTCTGGAAAGAAAGAAAAAAAGAAAAAAAAAAAAAACAAGCAGAAGTAAACCAACAGTTGGTCTCAGGATCAGAGAGGAGTCCCAGGCCATGCAGGCATTTGGGACATGGCCTGTGAGAGTGGCTGGCGAGCTCTCAGCTTCAGAAGACAATCGTTGGCTCAGGGAGCTCCCAGTATAAGCAAACAGAGAGAACGGGAAGAAAGAAGAGAGATGATTTACCTAGGGCTCTCAGGCAACCATCAGTAGGGCTGGGACCTGGGGCCCAACTGCTAAATCCCAGCCCCGTGCATTTTCTTCCTCTTGGGGGTACCACAGTCTTGATGAAGAAGTAACGCTTATTTCTGCAGCTTGCTGCTTCAAGGCTGGAAGCAGTTCTCATGTATCTCTCCCCATGTGCCTATTCCCATTAATATCAAATTAAAAAGAACCTCACCGCTTTTTCATTGACATCTTTGCTGCCACCCATACACAATTAAACAGATGAAATAAGAGGCTTTAGCTGTAATTACAGTTTTGCCTGTTTTGTAGAGAAGTCATCCTGGGAAGAGTGACACAGCTGAACACCTGCCCTGGTCACCAACCACAGCAGGTCTCTCAGTGGGAGTTTTCAGAGGGAAACATTAAATTGCAGCTGTATAATACATTGAGTGCTCAGAGGGAGGCAATGCCAGCGATTATCCAGCAAAATGACATCAGAAAGCCGTGGCACCAACAGTGACAAATTCCAAGGGGACATAAAGTATGCTGAAGAGTTACCTTGCAAAGGATGACAAGGCCCTTCAGGAACATTGTCCAGACCTAACTGCTGTCCTTACGACAGTCAGCAAAACCTGCCAAGCCACTGAGGCAAAGCAGTGTACCTGCCACGAGCTCTGTACTTCGTATGTAGGAGTACTGCACTTCCAGCAGACAAAAAGAGAAGAGGTGAGGGTGTGTGCAGAACCCACGTATATTTCACCCCCTTTACTCTTTGGCTTCTCTGTGAGACCTACAGGACCAGACCAGTCCTATAAAACTTTGCAGACACCTCACACTTGCCTGCAGGTACACACAGTGAGATACCACCAGGTCCTGGCCCTACGTGAGGAACTGAATTTGCTGATGCCTACTCTGACATGGGAGCAGCAGAAAGCCAGAAATGGATAAATAACAGTACAGGTCCAACCAGAGAAACATTTCAAGAGCAGGTTTGTGAGAGCAACCACATCAAGGTTCAAAATAGCCAACCCCACAGGCTGCAGCCATGAAATTCATGCTGGGATGCAACCAAAACATCACATTTATGGATAACCATTCCACTGGTGTGGTGGGTTAGCCCTTGGCTCG
>NW_010141557.1:0-13846 GCF_000699245.1 Pterocles gutturalis
GGGAGCTGCTCTAGCGGCTGTGTTTGTTCTGTTGGTTCAATAATGAATCATGCCGGTTGAACTTCCAGCCTTCTTTTGGGCTGTTTGCCGCCTCTCTTGGAGGTAAACCCGACGTTTGCCATGTGGCACGGGAGGTTCTGCTCTGAGGTTGTGTCAGAACTGTTGCAGAAACCGGTTCGGTGATGAGCTCAAACGAGAAAAAAAAAAAAGTAGCTGCTTGTTATGCATTAGACTTGGTCCAGACTGTGTTAAATGAGGCTTAACGTAAAATCCTGACCCCCCTGATGGGAGTGGAGCACATCACCCAGGGAGTGTTGCAGAGTGCAGCGCTGTCGGAGCACGCTTGGTCCCGACTCTGCTGAAGTAGGCAGGAGTCGCGAAGAATCAAGCCTCATGCTGGGTTGAGTCCTTCCTAAAAATACCTTGTTTCTGGGCTGATAATTTACTCCATAAACCATTTTTCAAGAAAAAAAGAAAGGACAATGAGATGAATTATGCTCCATGCACGTTTTGTTGTAATGAAGCAATTGTGTAATTCCGGGAACTTCAACTCTAGCTGACTGAGAAGTGTTTTTAGAAGTGTTATTAAATTCCAGGGAGAAAGATATAAGCCTTATCTGATGAACTAGTCATAGGCTCTTTGTTTAAAGTGGGCTTTAACTCTTGAGTTATAAAGCACAATGTTTGCTTGTTTTCAGTGGACTCTCCTGATTTACTTGTCCTTGGGACTTCTGGCCCCTATGTTACAAAACTTAGAGGAAGCGAAAGAAAACTTTGGGTGTCTGTTCTGAAAGAATACCTGCGCATAACATTGCTGAAAAGGTAGACAGGATTCAACCCTGCAACCAGACACCTAAGTTAAAGATAGCGTGGTGTATGGAAAGAAAATGCAGACTTTTTGGGAAACGAGAGAGAGTAGAGCGCATGTACACTGTTAAAAATCTTCCTGTCTCTTTAAACATTAGCTCTGTGGAATAAGTTTGAGAACAATTTTTTTTTTTTTTTTTTTTTTTTAACTCTGAGGGATGCTTTTTCTGGGTTTAAAAATGCCAGTAGGCTGTTACAGAAAAAATGTTAAGTTTTATCAGTGCGAGAGGCATGATTTGTGAAAAATGATCTGACTGAAAGCAATCGCTTTCTGGTTTTATGCTGCCTATTGTCTATAAAAATGGGGATCAGCTGGTGGTTTTGGATCAAGTGGTGCACAACTCATTATTTTAACAATACTGGCTCAGCTTGGGAGGTTGCCTAGGGAATTGGTTTAATGCTTCTGTCCTTTCACCCTTTGAGGCGGGTGTCCCATGATGACTTTGATCAAAATCACCAGTATTTGTAAAGGAGAATAAAATTTTCACTCCATAAAATCAAAGGAGAGGCCACTTGCTATTAACGGATCCCAGTTTTGCATGAGTTATTTAAAATACTGTCAAGAAACACTGGTGGCAGTAAAACAGTTTTATGATAAGCACCAGAACACAGAATGAAAATTAGTCCTCCATTCAGTATTTAGCTTCCCCTTATTGCTGGGAAAGGCTTTAATGCAGAAGCTGTTAATTTCTGTTGGCTCTACAAAGTAATCTTTCTATAAATAGAATGGTTTTCCTTTAATGAAATCTGAATAAGGATTTTCTTCTTTTAAGGCATCACTCAAGATCTAATTCAATTTCAGTTGATAACCTAGATGGTGAAGCCAGGGCCACACTGCCGCGCAGGGTGGTGTGATGGATTTTTCTTTGTTTGTTTGCTTTGTTGTTGTTTTTTTTTAATAAGTTTAAAGAAGTCTGAATGTTAAAGAGTATCACAAACACTCGAAATTATGAATGCAGAGGTCTGTTTCCAGCTCTGTTAGCTCCTGTATTGTCTTTAATAGGACGGTTTTTCCTGCCTGTGCCTTCAGAGGCAGTGAGACTGCCATGCAAAATTCCCTTGTAGGGTCTTACAGAAACTTTTATTAGTGCTTCGGATATGAATGTGTTGAAGGTGCCTTACGAACACAGTTATTATGGCGTTTGCCTCGTTGCACAGTAGGGTGCAGAGCATATTCTGAGCAATCACCATGGCTGTTGTGCTGGAAGGGTGTTAAATCCAGGAACCAGCAAAGCGTGGTTCCCCCAGGCAGTGGAGCAGTGCTGAGCAATGCGCCAGAGATTAATTGGTTTGAACCGCTGGGTCTGGACTGCGCTAGGGGTAAATCAGTCTTTGCTTCCCGGTCCGTTAGCAGAACGTGCTTCCGCTGGAGTGCTGCTGAGGTTGGCCAATGTTAGTGCAGACTGATCTAATTGCCAGGAGGTGGTGTGTGTACAATTTTTTTTTCCTTTCTTTCTTGTTTGTTTTAGAAAACTAATTGTTTTCTGTAACAAAGGTGACTTCCCTATTCCAGTCTCCATGGCCACTGAGGGCATTATCGTTATTTCAGAGATCTGAGCTTGCCTTCTGCTTTCCTGACTCACGAAGCCTTTTGCTGGTCATCCAGCTTTACAGAAGGACTATCTAGCTGTACCTGGGTAGCTGAGAGCGGTGTGGAGCATGCATTGGAGAGATGAAAGGCAGGTTGGGAGATCTAGAAGGTGAGGAAATATTTGCTACTGCAGACAGGCACTTATTGAGGTTCTCCCAAGGGCAGTGGGAGTGCAGAGCCATGGAGGGAGAGGTGGGCAGAGCTGCTGGCGGCGGTTTGGAAGCAGATACCTGTTGCAGCTCTAGAAAAAGCCAGGGACACGATGCTGGGGATGCAGCATACCCCCACGGAGGCTCGGGTCCACCAGTGAACAACACAAAACTGCTTCAAGGGCATTTGGCCAGGTGCGTTTAAGCAGTGTAGGGTTCTTGGCAAGAGATGTCCATGTGAGTCTCTTCAACTTGAAATAACTCAAGGTTGCTTGCAAGAAATTTCAAGTGGAGACAAGCTGTTGTGTAAAGCAGTCCATGCTCCATTACAGACTCGATTTATTGGAGCTGACACAGTTCCATACCCCATGCACACTGAGCGTGACCAAGCGTGTCACCGAGATGGAGTATGGGATGTGTTGACTGTAACTGCGTAGGTCTAAATCGTGCATTGCTGAGCCTCGTATCAATGTGTTTCCCATATTCCTTGCTTAGTCTTAGTTCCATCCGCATGTGTCTGATGCATTGGTTGGTAGTGTCCCCACCAGAAAAAAACAGAAGAATATTGCCAATTGCTGACTGTGTCAATTGATGACAAATGCAATCTATTGATAAGTAGCCAAATATACAAGGTGCAGATCATCCAGGTTATGTGGCTGGCTGTGTTGGCACAAGTCCTTTCCAGGCATCTTATTTTTATCTTCATGTTTTATCACATAGTTTGAATTATTCTGTGCTACAGCAGAGCAACATCCAGGGTTTCACAGGTTAGAGCACTAGCTGTAAGTTCAGCAGTAGCTGCTTCAGGGTTGCCTGTTTCAAAGAATAGGGTCTTATATATTAACAATGTGTCTGAAAATGACTTGTCCAAATTATTAAATATTTACTCCCAGTGAGAGATGGATACTCTCAGGCATGATCTGATGTGCTGCATATCACCTGCTTTTTACAGGGCATGTTTCTGCTGATGTGTTGAGGAAGAAAAGGTCCTTCTTAACGTTGTAAAATGGCCTTCGGGAGAGAAATGTTTATTTTAATTTCTAGGAAGAGAATTATTTTTTTCTAAAATAAGGGTAGGTAAGAACAAAGTAAGCATGTACTTCATGTTCCTTATCAGAACTTAGTGTCTTTAAAGCATCATTTTGTTCTTGGGAAGAGGTCTGAAAGTCTGTGACAGGTATTTTCAGAAGGTCTTAAAGATGTGTTATTAGCAGCTGTTCAGTGCATTTCTCACTGTGTTGAATCTCTGTGAGAATATCCACTGCCTTCACTTGCCTTTTATGTTTCACACTCCGGGCAGAGATGCACATGGCGAAGCAGTGCTGACCAGAGCTTCAGCTTAAAGCAGTGCTGGATGTGTTCTTGGGAGACCAGCGGTTTCCTTCTGCTGACACTCTTATTATTTCACCCTAGTCAGCATCAGTGCCGCCGGACTGAGTGCTGTGAATGGGAGTTCATTGGCTTGACCGTGTCTGGTAGTGTAACACATGGGAGTCTGTGGAAATTTATCATCTCCAGCACAGGAGGTAAAGTTTGATATATTTTTTTTTCTTCCCTCCCACTGTTCCAGTTTTTACCTGGAGAATTGAGGCATGACCCAGGGTGCATGAACTGCCTCCGAGATTAATCAGTTCCCCCAACTTTGGGACTATTCATATTGGGGTGGATGGCTTTTGGAGCTGACAGCTCTGGGCTTGCTGTGCATTCGTCTGCCTACTTTGAAGTGAGTGGTGGTGTTTATAGAAGAAATTGGAGAAAATAAAAAAGAATCTCAGCAAAAAGTATAATAGAATCTGAAGATGTGTTGATGATGCATAAAAAAATAGCGTCGCTGATGCGGTGAAGCAAGTTCTCTCTGTAGATTAAAATCTCCAGTGTAGAAAGACTCTTGCGTTGAACATCTAGAGTTCGAAAACCTTTGTGCAGCAAAACCAGAAAATGATTTGGATTTGTGACTTGGTGCATGGAGAGTTGGCAAAAGCAGCAGAAAGCTGTGCAGAGTACTGGAAAGCTGTGTAAGGAAAACATTAATGTACACCTATTCATATTTATCAGTCCCTTCTCTGGTGGGATGCCTGTTACGCTGAACAAGGGTGTGCAAGGCAGGTGTCTTCTGAAGCTGTCTCTGCTGAGTGATAGAGGCAGCAGCATGTCATCCTCATGGAATAATTCCTTAAGTAGGAGAAAAACAAATTCCATTTAGGCTTCTTGAGGAATGGGGAGCAAATGCTAATTCCCTTTCAGGGTCTGTTGCCATGGGGAGTCGGTTGAAATCCTTTCTAATGCCTTCCTCAGTAGCAAGTAGTGCTGACACATGCTTTTCATGACTTCCCAGAAAGAGCAGAGAAATGACTTGAAACAAAAGCTCCATCAGAATTAACAGCCACAGAAAGGTTAAGGTTTGCTGTTTGTTAGCTGTGGCTCTGACAGATAAAAAAGTTGTCTGTCCTACAAGCTAACACAGCTTGACTGGCCTCCTGCCTGCGCTGGGTGGGCTGCATGGGGAGGAATGGGTGCTGGGTGACTTGTCGGCCAGACACTGTGTGTGGTGCTGTGCAGTGAAGCCTGCCTGCTCCTCTCCTGGCAAGTGAAAGGGTGGTTTATGGAGTAAATTGTGGGCATCCGTCCTCTGGCATGATCCAAGTTAGACACAGGGTTGGCCTGAACCTCACAGACTGCTGGTGCCGTTAGTAGGGAGAAGTGCAGCCGCTGCCGCCTGCTTTCGGTGCCTTCAGCACTGACCAAGAGAGGCTGCGACAAGGGACTCAGCTAGTGTGGAGGACAACGAAGAGAGCTGTGGTCTGATGTGGCAGTAGTGATGTCAGTGATAACGCTGTTTCTGGCTTGCTGATAGAGATCGTTAGTTGCTGTAAAATTAATGAAGATTTAGAAGGAGCTTTTTAAAACACCTAAGCAAACTGACATCAGAGTCTGTCCTCATCTGGTGAATGATGTACATCTAAGGCTAGTGTTGAGTGCTGTAATGGGGGAATAGCCAAAATAACCTGGTTAAAAAAAAAAATCTGCATTTTTCAGGAAAACACATCTGTCTAAAGAACATGCGTGTGCAGCATCTGTATCCCAAATCCAAACTTCTGTGACCTTTTCCCTTTGAATAGTCAACTCTGACTTCTAAGAGTTTCCAGTTTTTCCCAGCGAAATCTACAGGAAATTTTTCTTCACTACTGTTCTGGCTTGCACACTCCAACACCTTTACTGCCAGCCGTGTGCCAGCACAGCTGTTCTTGTGGCCTCATGGCACATTAGATTGGGGAACTGATCTGGCAGAAAAACAAACCACGCAAAAATCTCTTATTTTATTCCTCCAGATCAGTTCCTAGAGAAATAGGCAAAGGATCAGATACTGGATGTTATTCCTTCCTGTTACCAAGTATCATCAATAACCTTTTTTCATGCTGGTGATATTATGGATAAATACTTGCTGTTGAAAAACAAGTGTAACAAGCAAGTAAAAAAGAGTGTAACTTTGGGGGTACTTTTTGAGCATTTTGTTAAGAAGACACTTGAAATTCTGGAAAGCATCCACACACTTATGAAATAGTTTGCACCTAGGTAGGTGAAACTTTGTTTTTCAGGTTATGAGTGACATCAATTTGTGGGTAAAAATGTCTTTTTGTGTCAGCAGTATGGATCTTTCATCCAGTGCAGCTAGCATGCCTTGCCTGTTCCGCAGGGCTCCTAGCTGTGTAACTTCAGCAACATTTCTGCAAGATATTTTGAGTGAATATAGGTATTTGGTGCTGATTAGAGTGGAGATTTGCACAGATGATGTTTGGATCCCTTAGAGCCTGGGTTTGTATGACAGTTAAATCTAAATCTGCATGAATTCAGACCAGATTAAATGCTTAGCAATATTTGGGTGACTGTTAGTGGCTTAGTGAAATAAGAAGCCCAAGACTGTAGATGGGTGGATGCCCCATGAAATATTGTCGTATTAGGATTTTATAATCTCTTCATATTCATTTTTTTCAGGTCTAACTATGGCTAAGCTTTTTGTCTGACGGCTACTTTGTTTTGTGGATACCATTTAAAAAAAATAGAGCCCAAGTTGTGCAGCAGCTGGTCTCTGAAAGCGTGAAGGTTGTTCCACCAGAGGAATTGTTGATACTTTCTTTAGAAAGTAAAAATATACACTGGAAACAGCAGCTCTTTTTCTGATGTATAAAGCCTGGAAAAAAGTTCCTGTTGATGGCTGCTGATAGACTAAACTAGGAGAAATCCTGCGGCGTATTTTAACATGCTCCAAGGAAAGAAAGTTGGTGAGAGCATAAGTTTTCCTGGTTGCATGTTGTAAACAGAATTGCAAATGACTTAACTCCCTCTCTACAGTATCTGTTCTTTCATAATATTAGTATAACAAAGGGCTGAGCCCTTGGACTATTGAGAGCATGTTCTAGGATAAGTGTCTAATCTTCTCTGATTTCCACTGCAGTGTGTTTGCCAAGCTGCTGAGTGCTGATGGCACCTTTAGAAATGATGCAGTGCTTGATCTGGAACATGTCGTTATAGGAATAAGAGGTTGTGCAGAAGGACCAGCGATCCCATCTGACAGCCCTCGTTCTGTTCCTGAGGTGTGCAAGTGAGTCTTTTGCTTGCTCTCAAACAGAAGGTAAATCAGCTACCCTGTCTCTGTTCTAGTAATACATCTAGATCTGTTGTGAAGCACAATTGCTTGGCTTTTGGGTACTACCTCAGTATTCTCCAAGGAAGGTTCAAAGCAGTATTTGTACTGTGGTTTGGTGTTTGTTTTTTCTGTTTGCAATAACGGGAAGCTAACTGGATGTATGTGATGGCAGCCAGCAGGAGATACTGGGTGCCCTGACAGCAATCACAGCTGCCAGATTAAAGACCAGTGTTTCTCTCTGGACAGTATATTCCTGCTACTTAGTGCCAGCCAGATGGTCTTTCCACCCTCCCATACAGATGTCTCTAATGCTTACAGCGAGTGCTCTCTCGCCATATCTGGAGCTAATACAGTATTATTTCAAATCACACACTTAGTGTGGCCTTTCCTTGACTGTGTGTTGCTCTTCTTGTTTCTAACCTATTTCTTGTTTCTCTTTATTATACTTTTCCTTTGTCACTTGTAACCTCCAGTATCTCTGAACTATTTTTTCACAGTAAAATTAACAGGTATCTGAAATAGGTGCAAGCTTCCAAAATCTAGAGCCCTAGATCCAGAGCACTGAATTCAGTGTTTTCTGGGTTTTCTTTTCTGTTGAAGGCAGAACTGTACTTTTTTTTTTTTTCCCCAGCTATCACAGAACTTTTTACAAAATATTTGTTTCTACCATACACCATTTTGTGCTAAGGAATTAAATACATTTTTAAAAAATAAATCATACTTTTCAAAATTTATTTATTGGGTAGATAACTGGAAGAGCGAGCTCTGAAACTGGAGGGGTGGTTTTGTCAGAGGGAAGTACTGGTGAACTGCAGTATCTGTCCTGTTAGTAGGAACCATTCATACGATCTGATTGACTTAATAATGTTATCTGTTGAAGTGCTTCAGAAACAGGAAGGGGAGAGGGCAGCTGAGAAAAGGTGAGATTAACAATCTCTTCACCCTGTTACTGCTCACTTAACTACCAATTAATCTGCCTGAGCGTTCTCAGAGAGCTGTGCACAGGAGTTCCTATCTGGTGCTAAACGAACGTGTGCTTAATACCCTCTTCACAGTCAGGACCTGCACAGTGTCCAGGTTAAATATTGCTGAGAAATATTTAGATTATGCTACTGCTTTCTCTAATAGTTTACTGCTAACCATAACAGTCAGTTTGAGCTGAGAACATGTTCTGCTCAAGTGCTGCTCACCCCCCAGCTGCTGGTATAAAGCATTGTGATTCCCTGGAATGAGTGTCCTGCTTCTCCGCACAACTCGCTAAAGCATGGAGTTTTCTGTGCAAGAGGAGAAACTGCAGAATACTGTGAGGCCAGGGCGGGTCCTGGGTTATGTTCTCGGGTTCTCGGTGTTAAGCCTTTTGTAATAAGAAGCATCTATCACAACCTAGGCAGAGCATATGCATCCTCTCCTAAATTCAGAAGTATCTTACACGTTAATCTCTACAACTCTTATAATCAAATAATTTCATAAAGCACGCATGTAACAAAACTTGCCTTGTGAGGAGTTTACCCACTATCTTTAGAACAACAAAAAAATTGTATTTGTTCATCTCATCTATCTGTATCTACACAGACATGCATACACACGTGTACATGTTTAACTTATTTTTTTGTATCAAATTTCTTTGAGCAAAATCAGTTTACTTCCCTTAACTCTTTCATAAAGTACAGTTCACTAGAACTAATACCTCTTGCTTTTCTCTTTGGAAGAACATCTCTCACAGAACACTACTCAAAGTACTAAACTAATGCAGCTGACACATATTGAATGGAAATTGATCAGCTAAAATAGAAGATTACAGTTCCTCCAAGTTCCCGTGTTTCTGCAGACCACATAATAGACTCCCTTGCTCAACTTGCATGTTAATATACTTTACCCAGATATAAAGTAGATGCATTCTTGACAGACGGGAGTAACATCTCTTTGCTCAGGTAGTGAAGCATCGATTGCTTTACCTTTTGGAATGAATGTGCCAGACTCGGGGCTTGACCTGCAGGAATTTCATGTCATGTAACAGTGATACCCCTAAACTGAGAAACCTGCAGAGCGGAAAAGTTAGGAGTGTTTTCAACTGTCTTTCTGAATTGGTTGTGTTATCAAGAAACCACACAAACTAGTTTTGAACTCAGAGTTATATCTGTTCAGGATATATTTTTGCCAAAAACCTATTCAGTTTTGGTGGTACAGTCCTTTCCTATTTGAGCATAATTATATGCTTACTGGCACTTTTTACTCATATAGCTTATTCTACGTGTATTAAATAAGCTGTGCAGGTATAGCCTGTGTAACATTCTGGTCTATGACATAAACGGGATATTCTTTCTCTACTATGTCATTGTTGTTGAAATGGTGCAAATTTGCGTACAGTTAAGTTCCTAAGTGTATGTTCGTTTGAAATTATGGTATTTGGCCCGAAGTATGGTGTTGGTTGGTGTTTTGTTTGCTTTTTGTGGTTACAACACAGTAAGGCACGATCCTGGCTGGGCTCTCCCAGAGCTTTGTGATGGAGAAAGCAAATAACTTTGAGGGCCATCCGAATAACTGCCGGTGTTCCTTAGGAAGGTTTTCTTACAGGATATTTGTGTCGGCTGATGCAGCCACTTCAGGATTCTGCCTTCATCCCTGACGTGCCAGGGAGAACCTTTGTTCCAAGGGGCCACTGCGGTGTGGGAGAACCCTTTGTGCAAGAACAAAGGAGTATTGTATCGGCATGAGCCATGAAAGGGAGGGGAGGAGGCCGCAGGGTTTCTTTCAGAGGCACTGCGTATATATATGTCAATAGCAACATTTTCTTAAATCTCCCCCCGTGACATGAGTTCTGTGTGGGAGCTGAGCAGGAGATAAAATCTCTTTTTATTTTGTGTAAATTCTTAGTGATGAATATTTGATAAGATTTTCTTCATTAAAACATGGTACCATTTGTATTTTTCATAGTCTAAAGCAAAAAGCCTGGCAATAGGCTGGACCATGATAGTACTATTATTCCCACACGTTTAAAGTAACTAACAGCTTGTGCCTCACTAATTAATGCTGGAAGAGTGGCCTCAGTTATGGCAAGCTATAATGAAAGCTCATGGCTGGCAAGGGCAAAAGTCCAAGAAGTGTAGAAGATGAAGTCTGGCAGAGGTAACGGGTATTACTGCTTAGTGTTCCAGATTTTAGTAAAATATGCCTTTAGTGTAAACAATACATGGGCCATACCCCAAACACATACTGTAATGGAGACTGTGATGGTTTTAAGATCGAGCAAAACAGAAACAGGCATTTTTGGCTCACACCTGGCGTGGATCGTTCACACCATCTCTCTTCCTGCAGAGGAAACAATGGAGAGGTAAATCCCACATCTGCAACAACAGCCTCCTTGCAAACCTGCAACAGAAACACTGTTAATATCAGATTAGCATTTGCCTATCAGTCTCTAATAGCTGCACTGATCAAACATCACTTCACACTTTTTTCACCAAGCTATTGGCTTCAGACCCATGCTAGCTGTATCTCCTGCAGAAGAAAACCTTGCCACCTTCCAGGCTGGAGCACCCCTAGCAGGGGTGTCCGTCAGAGCCCGTCTGATCCGACAGCTCACTGGCAGGACAGGTGGAAGCCAGGTCCCTTCTACTTTGCCTCCAGGTCGCAGGATTCTGCTGCCCCTCCAGAGTACCTTCTCTGAGCTCATTCACCGTGCCAGCCCTCCAGGACCAGCCTGCTTTTTCCTGGGTTGTGAGCTGAATGGGTTGAGGAGTGCCTGGTGACTGATGGAAGTGGTGGGGGTGAGGAGGGCTGCTCAGCCATCGCAGGGGACTGCAATAGAGGTGGGACTGGGGTTGGTTCCAGGTGGACCAGAAACAGCAGGTGTCTCTGGGCTCTTCCTGATCAGCTGCTTCACCTTTACCACTGCAGGAGACAGCATTCATCACAGTGATGCATGGGGAAGGGGAAAAGTTCTCCAGGTTTTTCTTTTCCCTTATAGCGGAGTACAGTCATTGGGTCCTAAGAAATTATTGTAGCTAAATTGGTTGTTCAGGATGAGTCCTGTTGGCTATGATTTAAGGTTATTTGTTTTCCTTTCTGGTTTGAGATCAGTGCAGCAAAATGGATCAGTGTTCCTCAGCAGAGCCACAGTCTGTGCACTTACAGCATGCTGTGGTATTTAATCTGGGGGGGATTTGTTACTAGCCCCCCCTGGAAGCAGTTGTATGAGGAGGCTTGAATGGCAGTGTCCTTACATCCTGCTAGCGGTGTGCTTGGATGGAGACCGTTGGCATTGTTTGTGCCAAGTGTGGGTGAGAAAGCAGCTGGGTTGATGAGAGTGAAGGTGGGAGGGAGATAAAACAGGAGACCAAAGCAAGCTTGTAACAGGAAGGGGTATCGGGATTGCTGAAATACGAGCCTTGAACTCGGTAAAATAGCACAGGGAGAAGGAGGATCCAGGGGAAAGGATTTGGTGTCAGAACAGGAGATCAAGGAGTCCATGGGGTTTTTGTTTTGGTTTGTTTTCCCAGGAGCAAATATCAAAGAAGTATGAAATCCTGGTTTGTTTGGCTGTGATCATAACTGTGCATACTAAGTCCTGCTGGGTGGGATGGATTTTTTCTAAGGTCCAACTTGCAAAACAAAAGGCTGAAATTCTTGGTATGGGAGTTCAATGAAATGACTCGAACAAATACAGCCTTGTCTTGGGTTATAATCACCAGCTTATTAATGAGTTAACTTTACTGTTTAGGTCTGTGAAAATAATTGTTCCAACTGTTCCCATTGTCCCCGATTGCAGCAGTGGAACAGCAGAGTGGCTGTGATGGAAATGCTCCCAGGGCTGAAGGGGAGTTGTTTCATTGTCAGCGATTGGCTTCAGCCACTCGTGTTCCCCTCACTTGGCTGGTCTTTGTTTTGTGCTGGCTTGCTGTGCGGTTCCATTTTAGCTGTTTTATAAATATCATTGGCTGGATCCAAGAAAAATTGGCGGTCAGGGGCTTGGCCCTAGCAGAGCTCTGGGGCCTGTGTCCAAAAACACTGCTCTCCTCTCCCAGCACTTACTGGTGGTAGCATCTGTGGCAAATTATCCATGAATACTTTGATGGGCTTGTCTCGGATGCTGCTGGCATTAGAGGCAAAACTCATCCTGTGACGGTGCTGGGAGCCTCAGCCCTGGCAGGCGAGCAGGAAGGCAGAGGCCAGCACGGACCCAGGCAGGGAAGGGTTGCTGCTTGGCTGCTGTGTTCTTGTGGGAAGTTCTCTGCAGCCTGCCTCTGAAAAGAGCACAGGGGTTCCGAGATGAATCCCTGTCTTCCTCCGGCGCAGCCATGTGGGCTTCTGTCCTCTGATGAAGACTCTTGGCTCAGGCCGCCATCGAGGGGGAGCGTTTGGGCTCCCAGGTGCTCTGCTGTGCTCTGGAGTGTCCTTGGCTGGTGGCGTTTGCCAGGAAGGGTATTGCTCCCATTCCTTCGGTTTGGTCCTGTTGGTGATTAGCTGTGTAATGGGGCCATAACAGAGGCAGGGGAAGCAGAAAAGATGGCAAAGCCGTCTGGCAGTTTATCCTGTGCTCAGCACAGGATAGCATTGATACTCTGAGTTGAGACCATCCCTTCCCTGTGCAAAGCTGGGATCCCTTAGGGCTGGAGGACGCGGATTTCACACTGTTGATATAACTGCACCTCCTCAAAGGTGCTGCTCAAACTGCCCATCTGCAGGAGGGTGCATCTTGAGGTCCTGCAGGTGAATGTCTGCCCGGGGCAGGGGTGTGCTGATGTTGGGGGGGAGTGCTCAGGGGGCTCTGTGTCCACCTAACGCTACTCTGTGGTCTCAAAATCAGGAGGTAAATTACCTTTGAGTCACTTTTTTTATAACCTTCATTTGGGGAGAATTTATAGTTTTGTGGTGTTGTCTGATGCTCCTGTAGCTTGTTAAATATGGGACAGCATCAGTAAATAGATTAAATTGATTATTTCTCCATGACCCCACAATAGCCTGCAGCGGCTGTGGGGGTTGACTGTAACAGCAGCCGCCCATTGCGGGTGCAGCTGGGTAGGGTGGGCGCGCTTCAGCAGCCTTGGTCTTGCTGGTTGTAAGCGTTGCTGACCGTCCATCGCTAGCTGGGTCCAAGTGATCCACCTGTACCCTTTGCCTGTGTATCCTGGGAGATGGGTGTGTTTGGAGAGTGAAGGACTACACTTGTAAAGCTTTGTATGAAGTTAATGAACTATTGTGCATAAAGGGCACAAATAAATATTCTTGTAGTGCTTACAGGAGCTGTGCGTTTCTTGCAAATTAACTCATGATTATCCGTACTCTGTTCACGTTGCAGGGTCACCGCCTTTGATGGTGAGCAGAAAGTCCTCTTATGATGAGTTACTGGAGTCTGGATAAGAAAAGCTGTCTGCAGTACTGCAGGCACTTCTTAGTGGACAATGGTGTATTTCACGGTAAGTTACAAGCTTTCTGATATTTTTGGCGTCTGTTTCCTACTATCAGGTGCAACTCCAGTTTCTGTGGTGTGCGTATCTGGTCGGTAACGCTCCTCCCAGGGCCCGTCGGTCCTGCACCAGCCTCCCTTCGGCCGCGCCTCCGCCCTGCGGCGGCTCCAAGTGGCTGCAAAGGCCG
>NW_010141558.1:0-482 GCF_000699245.1 Pterocles gutturalis
ATTTATTTTATATCCAGTGCCAAACCCACAGGCACCCAAACCACCCCCCATCCTCCCTGACACCCATCCCCGGTGTGACACCGGGTGCCACAGACACATTTTCACCCCGTGCAGATCCCCAGCCCCACATCCCAACCCACGAGTGGGCACATTTTATTCTTTTTTAGCAGCTTTAGCTGCTCCGAGAAGGGGCTGCTGGTTCCGGCTCTGCCCATCCCTATTTCCCAGCCGCTTTTTCCCCTGGAAAAGGGAATTTTGCACTTTGGGCTGTTCCCGTTCCGGGGGTCCCGCAGCTGGGGAACAGCACCTGGAGCAGCCGAGCAGCCCAGGGGGAAGGTGAAAAGGGTACAGGTACCTGCCCGGCACCAGGAAATGCCTTGGGATATGGGGTGGGGACAGGGAGGTGGTTAACCCCTTCCCATCCTGCGTTAGGCTGGGAGAAGAGAGGCTCATGCAGCAACAAAAAAAAAAAAAAAAAAAAA
>NW_010141559.1:0-897 GCF_000699245.1 Pterocles gutturalis
TCTTTGGGGCTGGGGGCATCCCGCACCCCTTCTGCTGCTGGGAGCCACTCCACAGAGACTTTTTGGGGTGGGAGGGTGAGGGATGGGGCTGGGGTGTCCCTGTCAGCCGGGGGTGGCCAGAGGGGACTGTGGTGGTGTGTCCCCAGCTACTGGGATGGTTTGAAGGGACCATGCCAGCATGTTCCTGGCCAACAGGGTGGCTTGGGGGTGACATGCCAGCGTTGCCCCATCTGCCAGGGTGGGCTGTGGGTACCAGGCTGGTGTGTCCCCATGTGCTTGGGATGGCTCGTGGGTACTGTGCCAGTGTGTCCCCATCCAACAGGAGTGACCCGTGGGGACCGTGACTGTGCGTCCCCATCCCAGAAGGGTGACTCATGGGTACCATGACAGCGTGTCACCATCAAGCAAGGGTGGCTTGTGGACCAGCGTGCGTGTGTCCCCATCCAATAAGGGCAGCTTGCCTGCATGTCCCCAGCTGGCAGGGGTGACCTGTGGGCAGCTTGCCCACGTGTTCCTGTCTAGCAGGAGTGGCTTGTGGGTGGCTTGCCTGCACGTCCCCATCCCACATGGGTGACTCGTGTGTACCATGACAGCATGTCCCCATCTCGCAGAGGTGGCTTGCAGGGGACATGAGAACCTGTCCCTATTGGCTCAGGGTGGCTCGTCGGCAGCGTCCCACCTCATTGCCACCCGTGACAGTGTCGGGGGGCTGACTCCGCTGCCTGCCGGCCCTGCAGGGTGGACCCGGACTGCATCAGCCCTGACATGAAGAACTCCATCCACGTGGGCGACCGCATCCTGGAGATCAATGGCACCCCCATCGGCCACGTCCCGCTGGATGAGGTACGCTCCCCCTGGGGTGCCCCTGAACCAGCACCAACTCCCCCCTCAAACCAC
>NW_010141560.1:0-81424 GCF_000699245.1 Pterocles gutturalis
AGGGCTGCCTTGAGCACGCAGGGTTGGGCCGAAATCCTGAAGTTAGTGGGTTTTTTTTTGTTTTTTGGTTGGTTTTTTTTTTCTTCTTCTTCTTTCTTCCTTACCGCTCCCCCACCTTCTTCCCCGGGTGCTTCCGAAGAGCCCGTAAGGTCTGCGGCGAGAGAGAGAGGCTGGGGGGGGGGGGAAAATTAAAGAAGGGAAAAGATGGCGAGTTGCAGGAGCAGCATGGAGAAAGCAGCGGTTTTGTGCTGCTTCTTGCTGGCAGTGGGGAGCCTGACCGCCTGCGCCCGGCCGGAGGAGGAGGAAGAGCAAGAAGAGCAGCGCTCCTGTCACGGTGCCTTTGATCTCTACTTCGTCCTGGATAAGTAAGTGACAGTCGCATTTAAAAACGTTTATTCACCCTTCAGTGCCTCCTTGCAGCAGCAGGGACTTTGTTTCTGCTGTCTCCCGGGATGCCTTCCCCCACCTACCCTGGTGCTAAACGTCGTGTGTGGGGCAGGTTCCTAATTTTTGGTCCCCAAAACTTGCGTGTTTCCCAAGCACAGCATTTAGAAGAGCACTGTGCTTTATCCTGGGTTAGTTGCACGTGCAAACCCAGGAAATCGGGTTGCCTTCGGGTTGTAGCATGTGGTGCGTGGACTGTGAGCGTTGGATTTGAGGGGATGTTGGTCAGTGCCACCAGCATTCCTGGAGTTTGGTGTCAAGACTTGGGCTATGCGCTCAGATGTCACCTGTGGGATTTAGCAGTGCCAGGGCTGTGCAGACCTACCTAAAGTTAAGACTAGATTGCTTGTATGTGTTGGTTGCTTTTTTACAGACTCATTGTAAAGTTTTATAAAACTTGTTCCTGCTCAACTTCTTTGGAATTGTCTAAATCTTTGTTTGAGTTACATCTGTTAAAATAGGTTGGCAAATACTTTAACACTATGTTAGCCCAGTTTAGGTATGGCCAGAGGGTATGGTTAAGTTCCCATTCATGGGCATGTTCCAGCGAGCACTAGCAAAGTGGTAGTGCTGATAAACTGGTGTGCCCACAGGTGTTTTTCAGAAGGCACAAATTACATTTCTGTTTCTCCTCTGATGTAATGCTCTGGCTTGATAGCCAAGGGTTAAACTCAAGGAGTAAATTGCTGGTCTCCCACGTACACTCAGTATGATGGTTGTGTTATCTAATATATCCTGAGTTACGTATGTGACATGGTATTAATGAAACACTGAAGCCTTTTCTTCGTGATTCTTACCCATAAGCGGGGTACGAAGGCTGCATTGTGCTCTTTCCTGGTTGGGAGAACTGTTCAGTCCATCAGGCCTTCTGCACAGCCTGCATGAGGCAAAAAGCCACCATCACTCAGGAGGCAGTATATTCCAATATTCAAGAAGAAGGAAAAAAGCATCATTAAGTAGGGATTCTGGTTTTAGAGCAAAAGGATCTAAAGGCCAAAGGCATTCTGCCTCTCTAAAAGATGCACTAACACACCATGTGGTCGTGTTTTGTTTTATTTCACTAAGAATTTGCTCCTGAAGTAACCTTCATGTCTAGAAAGAGTTCTATGAGGTGCTAGTGTTAGTTCTCAAATTCATTCTTGACAGGCTTTCAAGAAGTGACCTGGTACTGTTGTTATGCTCACTTTCCATATTGAATTCCCTTTAACAATAAATACTGGTGATTGCAATATGAGTTCTCTCTTTGGCATAGTTTGACATGTCTTTGACATGATATGCTTTCTGCAGTGCAATTTCTTGTTTGCAATGGCCTTGTGTACCCCTAGCAGTCACCACAGTGTGCTCGTATGCTGCTTTTCACCTGTAGACTTTACTGAGGGGATCACTGTTATCACTCATGTTGTCTTTGGAGAAATAAAGGTAGAGAAAAGTTATTTGCTCAGGATTACTTGTATGCCAAGTAATAGAAGGTTGGTTGTGTAAGCAAGTTCCTCTTCAGTACTGTGGACATGAAATCATACATTTTCTTTTAGCAGGCTGCAGATCTTGTGTTGTGGCTCAGGTGCTGTCTGCTCAATACAGTGGTCCACTGGAGACTGGACCTGATTATGATTGAAGTAAAAGTCATGCACTTCAGTGCCAGTGGGAGAATATTCTTTGGCTTCAGTTGCAAACTGAGCCTTCATAACCTTTGAGAGTTATGCCAATGAGTTCCTCTTTGGTAAAAAGCTGTAGTAAAAGTTACTTGAGTGCCTGAGTGGTTTTAGAATCCATCCCTGCTCCTATGAAGTCTTTGGCAATGTGGTGGCAAAGCTGCTTTTTGGCCTCAATGAGATTGCATTACAATCCCTATGGGTAATATCAGAGGAGGCCATAGGTCCCACACTACTGTCCTGATGCGTGTGGTACCTGGGGGAGGGTTAGGGGAGTGTGGTTGGCTGAGGGTGTATTTAGTCCCAGCTGTATTCTGTGACATCTGGCACAGCACAAGGAGCTTTATGGAGGCAGGGAGGATTGACTGAGTGGATAGACTCTGGATCTTGGGACAGCTGATCAGGAAGGAACTAGATAATCCATTAGTGTTGAGAAGGGTCAGGGCATTCCTTGGAGGGAGAAGGCAGAAAGCCAGTCAGAAGCATCTGGTCAAATCTGAAAGTGCAGTGGACACATTTTTTTTTTCAGAATTGGATCTGTGTTGATACGTATCTGGGAATCATTCTGGCTCTCATTTCTAATGGGAGAATCCCCAGAAAAACCCAGCCCTATATACCATAGAGTATCCCCAGTGGCCTGGGGGTTGCCTTCCTTCATTGGTGCCTTCCCGGTCTGTAGTTAAGTCCAGTCTTAATTAGCTGTCTAACAATGGGATTGAGGCTCTGTGAAAACTCCAGGCTTTAATCCTGTGACCCTGTAGCATGCTCTTCACCTGAATGACTGGCCCTTTCTCTAAATCATCCTGGGTGAACAAAAATTACTTTAAATCTGCTTTGCTTTGGTTCCCTGTAGGAAGATGTAATCTCACATCAGTAGGAGGCAAATTGGAAGAAGACAACAAACCTTTCTCCGTATGCATGTAAGCACTGTGTGTTACTGCAATGACTTTATTGGGGCATGATTTTTCCTTTTTGTTCTGCCAGGCAAAGTCTCTCTGGGGATTTAATCCTGCAGGCAACAACCATCAGATGGAAAAGATCATCTGCTGGTGAAGTTATTGGTATAATTTATATGCTGCCAATTAGAAAAAGAAACTCGCTGCTTTCTTACAGTTTTTCTCTGCCTGAAGTTGATTGCAGCCCTTTATGTTAACTCCATGGGATAGGCAAGATCAGAACAGTGGAACTAAACCTTGGATGCCCAAGAAGCTGGCATGGTGAAAGGGAAAAGCAGCATGTGTGGGAGGGAGACCTGCCACCATCCTCCTTAGGATTGACCATGCCAGAGCCACATTAGGACAGGCTTGTCTCTGGGGATGCTTACATGAGCTAATCTCTTGAAGCTACAAGACCTGGACAATTTCTGCATGCAGAGGTGGCTGCCTAGAGTCTGCAGTCTTGTGCTGTCTGTATGTCATACTTTGAGTTACGTAGGCTTGAGCTTATTGACTTATGCAGGCTCGAGCTAATTTACAGGTGTAGTGGAAGACTTTATCATATTGAAGCAGCAGAATTCTTTTGCTTGCAGCTAAGTCCCTCCTTGTGCATGAGGTAAGGCAGTATACTGTGCAGTTGGCATACCTATCTGTCCTATCGCATGTGGTAAGATCAAGTCACATGTGATATCAAAGATCTCATGTTTACATTGAAACAAGCGTAGCTCTTAAGCCCAGTGTAATGGATAGCTGAGTACTTTTCACTTGCTTTGGTTGCTTCTTTTTCTTTGGTTGTCCAGGTGCATGAAGAACCTTTTTTCAGCCCCATCCCAAACTGCTGAGGACAGATCCTCTTAGGGATTTGGTTGCTTGACTATTCAGGTATTGTAGTGACATCCTCATGCTTGAGTATGTAAATAACTCCCTTTCCTCCTTGCCTTGCTGTTAACATCCAGCTGTTGTTTGTAATCATATTGAAATGCACTCGTACAGCAGAAAGGGTGACTGACCTCTAGTGTTTTCTAATTATAACAGTGCCTGGTAGTGTCATTATGATTGTTTATTAGTGAAGCAAATAGAAACCCTTCTAAAATAAGGATTTGTAGCTGCCATAAATATCTGCTCCTGGCCATGCTTGATGTGATAGATATGAGCTGCAGAGCTGTCTGTATTTTATATTTACCAAGTGTGAAGAAATGTCTTTGATTATTTTTTGACTGTACGACAGGATGGGAAATGGGGGACAGGGAGAACCTGAGATAGTCAGAAGTATTTTCTAATTTTTCCTGCTGGGATGTTTGTGAAGAAATTGTTTGGATTTTCAAGAAAAATGAGCCGCACAAGTTTGGGAAAATGTTTTATTTTTCCACAGCACAGGCCATGGCAGTGCAAATGTTTTGAGTAAGGCTTGTCTGATTTTCTTTTAGAGCAGTGATTCTAATTCTTTCTTTGGGGAAGGCTGGCCTAACTATCCTTTCTCCACTCCTCATCTTCCCCCTGAACTTCTGGTCTTTATGGTACTCCTGTCTTTTGGTCCTATAATATTGGCTTTCACACCAGTTTTGCTTTGTCTCCTGTGCTCCCAAGAGCATCCCTGTAAGAGCAACTTTGGTAAAGACATCAGTACAATACAGCCAGTTGAGCCCTCTCACTTGTAATCCATTTTCCAGCTGCCTCCCTTCAAACTTGCGAAGCCTCACTCCAGAGGTGAATGTCACTGGTAGGGAGCTGGAGGGGAAGAGCACAACCTCTCATTATGTGGGAAATTAGCTACTCTGTCCCACCTCCTTCCTGGTTTTCGTTTTTGTCCAGGAGGGAGGTATCAAGTGGGAAGTGCATTGATACTTCATAACTCACTTCAGGCGAGCCAAAAAGCCATCAGAACAAGAGGCATTTCAGTAGCTGTTGTTTGGACCAGCTTTTACCATTTTAAGGCAACTATAGTGAATTGCTGGTCTCCACATGCCTTGTTTTTTCACAATGTGCCATGTTTAAAGCCAATAAGGAAAAGAGTTTGGTAAATACATTTTGTGTCTCCCTTCCCTCCCTCTTTCCCCCACTCTCTCCCTGCCCCACCCCCCAATGATTTCCTTGCCAATTATTTTAATGAATTTAGCACTCACGAATTACAAGTACTAGTGAAAGTATTTTTTGCCTTGGGCTCTCACTGTAGCCCTCTGCCTTTCTTCCTGCATCCACGTGGTCTCAGCCCAAGAGTGTTAGGACAGAGCTGGACCTGTGGGAACTTCTGCAGCTTTTCTCTCTGTGTTATCTCAGTCTGATGCCGTTCTGCAAGGCTGGTTTTATGCCATGTGTGAGGAGAGGAAGAGCGCGGCTAACAACATTGTTGTGGCTGTAAATCAGACTGCTGGGAAAGATAGGTGCCTGAACACATGTTCTGTCACGTAACTTAATTGCATTTGAAAATCTTGTATTGACTGACTCAATAGCCAGACTTCATCATAACATGTAGCACCTGATACAGGTCAACTGGTGATTGAGAGGAGTTGCTGTCTGAATAAAAATATCAGCTTTGTTCTTTAGATGGCATTAATTACTATACCTATGTATTTAAAAATGGTTGTGTCTGTCATCCTCCTTTTCTGTCTGATTTTTTTTCTTCCTCTTTATAATGTAACCTCATCATCTACATAACACCTCTCATACTCTCCAACTGCCTGTAAGCAATATTCTTTATTGTTTTCAAAACATAATCTGTTGGTATTTTGCCTTTGCATCTTTCTTTGTTGTGGTTATATTGCAGCCAGTGCTTTGATTTTCTTACAATCAGGTATAATTGATTGGAATGTTCCAAAGCAAATTTTTATTCTGCTTCAGACATACCTATGTTATTGGAACCAGGTTTTATTTATTTGTATTTTGTCTGATATTATTCTGCCAGATTTGCCTTCTGGCAGGAAAAAAAACCATCAGGAAACCCAATTCTCTCCTCTGCCTCAAGAAAAAAAATCTTTATAAAACACAAGGCAAAGCTAATGGGGAATGGCTATTTGACATAAAACATGTACAGTTAACGGGAAGAAAAAGCCATGGCAGCTTGTCATTTGCAGTCTATTTATGCATGTAACTAAATCTGATTTATTTGGGGCTTGAGCCAAGGACGTAAACAGTTAAGATTCCCACTGACCTAAGGAGTTGGTTTGTGTGTGCACAGTGATTTGAGAATTTCACTACTTTTTGTCTGAGCTTGCAGGCCAAACATTGGTGTGAATTCCAATATGAGTTTACATGAGGCATAGTAGGACTGAACCTTCTGATCTCAAATGTGGAGAAGATGTATCAACTCCTTTGAGTTATTAACAGCACAGGAGCGGTATCTCCCTGCTACTGGTTATCATTTGCACCTTGTTAAACTTGCAGTGTGATTAGGATTGAGCTCTGCTTTGCTCCCCATGTTGTGCTGAAGAGGACTGGGATGCTGAGAGTGGGTCTTCCAAGCCTAGTGCTGCTCAGAGCAGCTCTGGAGCTTTAGAGGGAGATCTGAAGTGGTGGAATGCAGACTGACCACGGCTTCTGAATTTTCAGTTCTTCTGGTGGCTTGGTATGAAGCAAGAGCCATGGCACTAGGTGGATAGGACTTGTAGATTAGATGGATTACTGGGGGAGCAATGCGGCAATGTTTTGAGGGATGATTTACAGAAGTCACTAATGTTGCTGCAAATTTTGTCATTTTTTTATCTAGAAAATTAATGGCTTTGGTAACGAGTCCTTCTGGATTCAAATACTTTGAGTCCTGTGCATAGGGTGCTAGCCTAGAACTAAAATCCATTTTCCGGTCACTTCTCTGAATCTTCCCTTCCCCATTCCAACCCTTGTCTTGTCCATTAATGTTACAACTACTTTGAAGTGAGGACTGTCTCAGGATGGCTGTCTCTGCCAGTGTTTCTAATTGCCTCTGGAGCAGATAATATAAACTTGTCCTTCCTTGCCTGCATGAATCACTCTGTTAAGGTCTCTTCCATGCTTGGAAGAAGCATTGTGTGGGAGAGGAGGATTCTTGTCACTTTGAGTGCTCTGCTGGCTCAGAATAAGGGTACAGAGGGGTGGATGAACATGCATGTGCATATCTGAAACCAAAACAAAATAGATGCCTCAGGGTTTGCTTTTATTGCAGAGCCACTATTAGCCATGTGCAAGAATTCTCCTGCTGTCTACAATGGGGCTGTGGCCACAAAGAGCTCTCTCCAAATAGCAGCTGCCACATTTCTGAGCAATGGACTGTATACAGGGCCACCATTAGCTCAAGGGTATGGAGACTTACAGGGACCTGCAAACTCAATGGGTGTTGTACTCCCCTGACACCATACTCAAACAGAGCCTAGCATCAGTAATAACAGGTCTGTTTCTTCCTCCAGGATCTCTGGAATCGCTGCCTTCAGGTAATCTGTAACAGAGGCAAATGTGCATGGGCGGGGGGGATAGGACAAGGGCCAGCTCCGTATCTTCAAAGGCTGTCACTTTCTCACTTTCGTCATCGAGGATAGGCTTTGGGTCCTGCTGCCTTCTCTCTGTGTAAATGTGGTAATAAAAACATTTACTGTTTGGGTGGCGCTGGGGTATTAACTTTCACTGCTAAGCTGCAGGTCTGATGTATATTGCACCAGATTGATCTGCATAGGCTCCTGACAGTCAGTTTAGCTGTAACCACAAATCCAAGGACAGATCCCTTACAGCTGACCCTCCTGGTTTTTGCCTGCTGAAGTAACAGGGCTAAGACTGGCACTGCATATGCCAGGGTTGTGCTGCTTGATTTCTCTGGATTCCAGTTTCCACCACATCTGGGAACCTATTAGGAAAGAAGAGGAGGTCTCCAGCCCACCTCAAGCTTTGTTATCTTTCAAACAGCAGCAAAATCCCTCAGATTGATGTAGGCGTGCCTCTAACATGCTCACCATTTTTATACTGACATAGAGCTCTGCTAAGCTAGGAGGAGTCACTCCAAAGTAAGCAGGAGCAGAATGAAGCCTTGCAATCACATCACTTCCTTCCACCCCCATAAATACTCACTGACCTCCTCTTTTTCCCTCCCATCAAGCGGTAGCAGTGTGAAATTCAGGAAAAGAGCAGAAGCGGGAGCTGCAGGAGCAGCTGCTCCTCTGAGCTGAGTTCCAGTGAGGCTGGGAGCACATTCCTTCCTATGTTGTGGTTTGCTGACTCTTCTCGTTGTCTCGTGTGTAATGGGAACAGAGCTCGTGGAGCGGGGACCATGCTCACAACAAATGGCTCCTGTTGGTTTTTTTCACTTCACTTGGGCCTAATTCTGATCCCAAATGCATAAGTATGAACCTAGGGAAATTTTGCTATTTCTCTGGACCTGTTCCAGGTTCACCCCAGCAGAACTGGCAGCAGAAACAGGCCCTGAAATATTTTCTGCAGTGCTCTGGCTGCCCACAGCAGCTGCTTATTGCTTTGCATTTTCCTTCCCTGTGAGAATTATGTAACCTCTGGGGACTGAAACCTCACCATCCTGCTTGATTCTCAAAGGCACATGAACTGCTTGCAAGCTGTGGGTCACTATCCACACAGGTCTCTGGCTTGTGGGGCTTTGTGCTTTGCTGAGAACATCAGGCTCACTGGGCTTCTTCAGCAGGGAGGAAGCCCGGGGCTCGGCTGGGTGGTGGCAGCCATTTTGATTGATGAGAGTGGTTGAACCAGGTAGCTGATGACTGACATTAGGAAATTTCTAAGGCATGAGCCAACAAGATAAGTCTGGCTGTAACACAGTCTTTCTTTGCAGACAGCCACAGTGATAACCTGGTGCATCCACTGGCACAAACCTCCACTGCAGGATACATAGGATTCCCTGGCTACATCACTCCCCCGTGGCTTCTCCTAGTTACTAGTGAGGGTGGATGAGTGCGTCTCGCACGCCCCGTGCTTCTTTTACACAGCACTGATCTCTTCCATGCTTCATTTATTCTTTCCTCATTGTCCACAAGTCTTCACAGTTCCTCTGAAATCTTATGGGGGTGTATCATTTAGTGGCTGGAAAGGACAGGCAAGGAATCTGTCGTTACTTACTGGTGCCACTTCAGGACAATGTGCTAACTTTGTCCAGGGCTTCTATTAGCACAGGTATGCTGACAAACAGAAGTCTGTTTTTAGTTACTGTAAGGTGCTAAGGGAAACAACAAAAGAACTGAAACTGCTGTAAAAATCGTGCTGTGTGGATGTCCAAGAATAACCTACAGTGTAGAGCATCACTGAAGGACCCTGTGCTTTCTCTAGGCTTGGTAACTGTGAAGTTAAAAATGAGTATGGCTTTGAAGCATTGGCCATGATCAGAAAGAAGCTTAGAGTACGCTGGAGCCTCCCACTTGCCATGGGAAACCGAGGCAAAAACCTTCTGGTCTGATCCAGCCATGAAGGGCAGCAAGTTAGTCTATGCTGCCAGCAAAAGTGGTTCTGTAGTGTGAAAAGTAAGATTCCAGAAGCAGTTAAATGCCTCAGTATTTTCAGTAGCATTGGGCAGCTTCTGTTTGTCAGTGCTGGGAGTAATATTTGACAGCATTTGGCAACTTAGTATATAGTTTAGCAAACATTTTATTGTTGTAATTTTTTGTTTAATCTGCCATTAAAAATGCCATTTCTGGTGGTGTGGGGTCAGGCCTCTGGGAGAACATGTGAAACATTTAGGACAAACCCCAGAAGTCTCCAAAACATACATACATATGTATGTGTATATATATGTGAAACAGCAAATAAAAAGACTTTACAAACAGGGATATTTAGAGGCAAGCGTGGGCAGGAGGGGAGGGGAAGTCAGGTTCTTCTATAAGCCAGGCCATCACCACTGGTGTTCATGAGGGGGTTAGACATGACCGGCATTGGTGGCATTTGGGCATCATTCGCAGTGGGAGATGACACACTTGGGCTTGGAGGAGTGTGGTACGTCACTGGTACTCTTTATATGGGATTTTGAAACAGTAAGATTTTCTTGCTAGTATTTCCAGCTGGCTGTGACATTTCCCAGTTGATAGATTGGGACGCTTTGACAGTTCCCAGCTGATAAGCAACATGTGGATGCGGAATTCCTTCTGTGGGAGGAGACCCGCTGCCATGCTGAAGTTCCTGAGCTCACCAGGGTTGTAGCTCAGTGATGCGGAGCCAGGAACTCTGAGAGCACATGACAGAGACCTCCTCAGCTTTTCAGATATGGGCATCTACAGATTTCTTAACAGCCAGTTCTTAAGTCTAACTGGATGTGCACTTTCCAAGAAGGGATGTTTTATTATTGTCAGAGTATGTGGAAGTGTGCAGCATTATGGTTATCTGTGCATTTTCACTTTGAAAGTCTTCATGTTCTTCCACTGTTAGTGGCATATGGTTTTCTTGAGTGTCTGTTTTACCAAGCTGATCTTTGCCTGAGGAATAGATTAAAAAAAAAATAGTAACTCCAATAGTCCTAAGAAGGTGCTAGAAATTATGATTTGTTGCTGTTATAAAGAAAATTCATTGCTACTTTATTTTTTGGGTTATATCAGTGCCTCTGTGGCTGGCAGTAGAAATTTGATACCTCATCTAAAATAAGTCAGTCTTTTCCAAGTAAGAAACTGTGGCTATTCTATGTAGGGAAGGGACTCAATGGAAAATTGCAGGAATTGGATTTAAGTGGGATGGCAAGCTCAGAATGAAGCTGAAAGTGTCAGTTCCAGGGAGGGAAGATCAAAAATGAATAAAAGGAGGTGGGGTGGAGGGAAGGAAGGAGAGTGGGAGCTGTAAATGAGTCTTTCATAGATTCAAGGAAAATCTCATGGAGTTCATCATGTTTAGAGATTTAGCCTGGGACTTTCGGAAGAATCCTGGAGAATTATAAGTATTGAACTGCCTCAGATCTCTTTTGGAAAAGCAGCCTTTAAAGTACATACATCAGTTTGGCTTATTTTTTGATTATAAGAAAAGGGCTCATTTGCTAATAGTGCCAGCACCTTTCTTTGGTGCTGTTCTCACATGTGTAAACATGTCACTGTGTAGCACATGTAAATTGGAGACTGTAGAGGATCCAGGCCCATGGTTTGAGCAGTCCCTGGTGCTTTGTTGCCCTCCCTCAGTGCCTGGTAATTGCTTCATTCTTTGATAACTAGTTTATTCTGCAAATTAACCACTACGTCTCCAGAAGAGCAGCGTGAAAGCACAGGTTTACACGAGCAAGCTTATTCTAGTTTATATACTTCAGGGATCTCCTTTCGATCCTTGTCCCTTTATCTTTGCTCTTCTCTACTCCACCAGCACCACTTCAGAGCAGGCAGTGCTATGTTATATTGCACATATGGGCTACTGTATGCTGATCTGTACCTCACCTATAGGGGTAGGAGTGCTTGGAAAGCCCATAATAGAACCTAGAATTGTAATACAGTATAATTTTTCTCATTCTTTATACACATCCACACAGAAAAATATCTAAAAGGAGTTAGAGGAAAGCTACTGCTTTACAATAGTTAAATTTCACAATTTTTTTATTGCTGTGTCTAAGCCGCTGACAATCCTTCTGTGTGTGGTGCTGTTTTATTTATCTTTCTGCCTAAGACACCTGATACGTGAGTTTGCCTGGCAAGGAAAGCAAATGAGCCATTCTTTCATGAAGACTGCAGTCCTAGGGAGGGCTTTCAAAACCATTGGCTTCTCATGCTTTATAGCCTTTTTTAAAGGCTTGGAAGTGTATGGCATAGGTCCACATGGTAGAAATCACCTATCATTTACTGTAGAGTTGCTGTGTGCAAGGGATTGTTTGAAGTCTGAGTCCCATCAGACTGGGAGGGGGAGGGGGGTCCTGAGAATGTACAACTAAGCAGAAAAAAGCCAGGGAGTGTCAGTAATGCAGTTTTATATATTGGGAATGGCAACACGAACGTGTAAGTTTGTGCATGTAACTAAGTTGCCCAAGTTTTCATGAGAAATCTGTAACGGAACTAGTCCAGCGAGTTAGCTACGATTACTGCCTTTCCCTTCTAAAATACTTTCAGAAGCTTTTTCTTTTGAGACAAGCAGTAATTCATGGAAACATTCTCCCACGCATTCTGGGAGAATAGAAGGCCAGTCAAGACTTTCTGTGTGGCTGCAAGGGCAGAGCTGTTGCTCTCAGAAAGTAAATAATCTGCTAGGAGATTATTTAATTAAGTCAAATAAAATTAATTAATCTAGAAGAAAATATTCATATTTTCATGTTATAAAAGGAACAAAAGCAGATGGAAGAGCTACTGAACTTTGTTTCAAAATTTCAAAATTGTGTGGTAAACCGTTCTTTCTACTTCTCTTTTTGAGTCAGTGGGTTTTGTCACGGTGGTTCTTGCTACGGCTTCTACACATAGAGGCTATAGAAGCCTCATCAGAGTTAGCTGCTTCATCTCTATTGACCTCTATGTAATTTGTGTCCCTAGTTGCCTTTGGAGCAGCCCACACTTAAAATTCAGAGTGCAACAAGGCATTTTGCTGTGAAATAAGATTAATGTAATCAATTATGTTTTGTATGCAGGTCTGGAAGTGTCAGAAATCATTGGACTGAGATTTACTCTTTTGTGGAGAGCCTAGCTGAGAAGTTCATAAGGTAAATTTTCTTAAGATGATATTTTAATTTGCTATATACATAACTTATTTTTTATTTACTGCTGCTTGGCAAATTAAAATCTACTGAAGTAATATGTGCGTATGATGTGGACCTGGCTTGTTCTTCTGTTTCAGTCCAATGTTGCGGATGTCTTTCATCGTGTTTTCTTCACGGGGCACTACAGTCATGAAACTAACAGAAAACAGGCAAGTATGCCCCACAGTTTTCTTCCAGAAATACTCTTTATCCCTTCTCTCAGGCAGCAAGTGCCCTTAAAAACAGAATTTGAGGATCTATCTCAGTCTTTAGTGTGGCACCAACTCAGGCACCAACTGAAATCCTTTCCACCATTCCCAGCTGGAAGAGGGCTTAGAAGACCCTTGGGTCTCCTATTACGATTTTGTTTTCAGCCTTATAAGAGAAAGGCGGCACTGAGCTGTGTGCTTTTTGTCACAGTATTTTGGGGAGAAACCATGTCTAGTCAAGGATTGATGTACATTCTCACTATCCCCAGCTACCCAAATAAAGGCGATTTTTGTGTAAGAGATCTCGGACCCTGAGCTAATGGGCAAAAGACTGTATGAAAGTTCCACTGTGCTCTTTGAAGTAGCCCAAAGCCCTGAATATGCCAGCAGTCAGTTGTACCTAGTGTCAGAGCACTACCTCACCAGGCTATGGTACCCCACTCCTGGGCTGCTTCAGACAGCACCTGTGCCAGAGGTGGTTTGCACAGCCAAGTGATAGGCTTCTTAAGAAATAGAGAGTCTGAGGCTGGAGCAAAATTCTTGTTACCACCTTCACAACCCCAGACCAACAACAACAAAAAACAAACCCGAAAAACCCCCTACCCCCAAAACCAAACTAAAACAACTAAATAATTTTGGGTTTAGTTTGCCTCATGCAGAGAAATTACTGTCATGCGTTTCTCAGTAATTTCTTTCATTTCAGCTTAAAGCCCTTGCTTTTACTACTGCTTCTCTCTGTGTGAGAGGACCTCAGTAGTAAAGGGGTCTCTGAAGCAGCCTTCAAAGAAAGAACAACCCCCTTCCATTTTTTTTATTCCAGGTCCTCATCCAAAGCCAGAAACCCTGCCAGTGGTCTTACGTTTCTGCTGGCTCCACTGAGTTTTGGCTCAGGTCTCCATCTTGTACCTTGGTGACTGAGTTCAAACTTGCTTACTTCTCCCAGGAGGATTTACTCTTTGCAAGGTGGAAAGTAGACAGAAACCCTGTGGCAATATGTTGAACATGGTATTAGAACGTTCCCTCTCCTAAATTCCTGTTCTCTGTAGGGATCATTCTCTGTGCCTTTTCAGGTCATTTTATTATTTGAAAGGGTTTAAATGTGCTTTTTTTCCCTAAGAATATCCCCAATCTCAGCTCCTAATTTTATCTTCATGCCATGTGGACTTCTCTTCCCTCTGTATTTGGGGTTGTGCTGCCTAAAATGCCCAGTTGCAAAATGGAGCTTAGAGAGTGTCTCACTGTCTTTTTAAAAAGAGGATACCCATAGCATCTGGGACTGATGTTTGGACTTCATACATCTTGTCTGTTGAATATTTGTTTTATGATTTGACCTTATTTGTGTTCCATTGACATATGAAAACTTTGCTAAGGGTCAGGGTCTTCCAGTGGTCAGTGATCAATAAAATTAATAATTTCCCTGAGTGATCCTCTTGATTAACAGATACGTGTTTGTGGAGCAAGAAGCTATGCAATAGGGGTCATGATATCATGGTCCATCTCTTACCATGGAGCAGCCTGTGCCCTAGGAAGGCTGATCAGTCCCTGGTCTAGGACAGGAAATTCTCATCATTGCCATCCTGTTCTCTTATCTTTTGGCATCTGTCTTCATAATGGAAAAGTCCTAATCCCAACTGTCCTGATGACTGAGTACAGAGTTTTTATTTGTCCCATTTTCATCACAGGGTCATAAGCTTTTAAATTCTAATTCCATCTGCATTTTGTCAGAGTTTAGTATCTGTCACTTGCTTTATTCACTCTCATCTTGCCTGACAGCGTACCAGAATGAGGGAGCAGGGACAGAATTGCACCCTTAAATGTTGTTAGCCCTAACATTGTATCATGTCTGATTTTTGTGCTCCCATGGGTGATCGGCTGAAAGATCGTGTTTGGCTGAAAAATCTCGGGTTTATCAATGTTTTAGCTGGTGTGTAGGTACTCTGTTCAGTGTACTGACAGGGTGCATAATCTATCTGTGGTACAGGAATTTCTCAACAAAACAGAACTTTTAATAAAATTATTTTCTCCTGTGCTTTCTTATCCAAAGGGAAGCCATAAGACGAGGGCTCAACATTCTTCAGTACGAAGTGCCTGGAGGAGACACATTCATGCATGAAGGATTTAAAAGGGTACATATCACAGTTCCTCCTTTCTTTGTATTATATGTATAAACTTTGCTTTTCTTGCTGCTACTGTACTTAAGAGCTAACAATGTTCTGCACTTCATTGCAGGCAAATGAGCAGATTTACCATGAAACCTATGGAGGTAGGCATTGTATATCCCTCATTATATGTCTGCGTTGAAAAGACAGAGATGATAGTTCTTTATATGACCTGCAGTAAACCCTCCAAGAGAAGTGTTGGAGAAGGAATTGGTGTTACACAATCACTACATTCCATTTTGTCTACAGCTCTACTTTCAAATGCGTGATTCATGGTTTATTAAGACCAGAGGAGACCAGTATGATCACAGATCTGACCCAGTGCAGAATACAGACCAAATCATTACGGCCAGAATTGCCTGTCCTGCACCCAGGGTACAGGAATACCCAGCTTTTTCTGTGCCCTTATGTCCTGACACACTCAGCCCTGTCTACCTCATACCTTGTTTTCATTAGTGTAGGTATGAATACAGTCAGCTGAGATTTTTGCATCAGTGTGAATGATTTGGGATCTGATTCCGAGTTCCTAAAATGTAAATTTTTACTCAATTTCAAGAGGAAAATGTATTTGTGTTTTTTGCCTGTGCCAAGAGAAGGCCTGATTAGTTAAACTGAACACTTCTTGCCTGGTTTGTACACTGGTGTGAGATAGTTCTCATTTGTGGGCTGATGGCCTCTTTGGAAGGTGGAGAAATGGTCAGTGCCTTTTTAGTAAAAAAGTCTGTGAGTGTAGAGTCTTCAGCAGCAACTCTGTGTGGCTTCTCAGACACTTCTGTCAGTGAAATCAAGAGTCCTGAAGAGTCCAACTGGAAACTACTTTACCTCTTCATAACATATAGCTAAGAACTAGTCAACTATCTGTAAGTTGATTAGGAAGGAAAAAGGAAGAGATGAGATCCGGATTTATAAGCTAAAATATCAGGGAAGAAAGAACTGTTCAAAAGGAAACAAAAGATCTCCTTTTCCAGCCTTTTTCAAGCATACTGGGCAGGAAAAAAAAAAAGAGGAATACAGAAATCCAAGCTATTCCGCCCCCCCGCCCCTGCCAAGTTGCAGGTCATTTTTTTAAGATTCATGTCTGTGTTTGACATGACATGGGAAGGACTGCATGGCATAAGAAACCTGTCAGAACTAATCAGTCTTTAATTTCAGACAGTATGGAGAAAGACACTGGAAATTGTAACAGATTATTTTGAAAAAATAACAAGTAATTCCCTGATAGTAATATATATATTAGTTACTTTGCTAAAGATCTATTGAAGCAGAATTGTTGACTGAACTATAGTTTGCATATTAATTTAGTTTAATTTTGTTGACATGTTGCATTTTTCTAGATGGATTTATATTCTATACTGCATTGCATATATAGCTATCCAAAGCCTATGCAACCTTTTCACTTAACCTTAGGTGGGATATGAAATGTCTTATCACAAGACATGAATTTTCTCCAGTGGACCTGATCTTAAGTTTTTCCCACACTCAGAATTCGTATGAATTTCCCTGACAGCTCTTGTGTGAGAAGTATAGGACTGAACACTCCTGTAGAAGCACATTTCATGTGCAGTTCAGTGGGGTTGCTCTTTGAAAGTCTGCTGGAGGGGAAGGTAGGATGGCAGGAAAGCTCCGTCTGCAGTGGTACCTTCTACAGCAATCTCTGCGCAAGGTTTGTATGGAGACATGTTTGTTAAGATAAGAGAGGAAACCTCTCCCTCTCTGTTGATGCATTTTGCCATTTCTCCCCACAAAAGGTCTAGAGGTAATCTCAGTGGGTGCTATATTTTACTCGGAACAGAGACATTTGTATGTGGACCTTGTTAGAGTAGTACTCCCCCTTCAGAGATGCTTGTGATATGAAGGTGCACAGGTTTTGGCTTATTGCATGCTATTATGCATCTGACCTTCAGCTGGCGTGTCTCCATTAAAGTCCATACAAATCAGGCTGAGAGTCAGGCCTTATGGGTTTGTATTTGTTTGGCAGTGGAAAGGAATGCCTCACTTCAAGCTTTCTTTTGATTGCTGAATCTTGTGTCATCTGTATGCAATGTTAACTATCCTCCATGTAGGAGTTCGAACCGCTAGTGTGATTATTGCTCTGACGGATGGAGAATTGCAAGACGTTCAGTTTTATTATGCAGAACAAGAAGTAAGTCACCTTCACGTTTACCCAAACTAGCTTATGTTAAACCTTTATGCATTTGCTGTTGCTCCATTGATTACACAGCTTTGCATTTAATAGCATTTTTTTCTTATTAGGCCAACAGAGCCAGAAGCTTTGGAGCTATTGTTTATTGTGTTGGAGTGAAAGATTTCAATGAAACTCAGGTAACTTTCTTTGCTTTCTTCTTGATTTGTTTTTCTATTGTACCACAGCACAAGTAACAGCATCAGATTAAGGCATTTATTTAATTACTTGAGACATAAATCATTTTGTGTCAGTATGATGTCTTTTAACAAGTATGAAAGGACCCAGTTTTGTTCACTGTAATTTTGTTTTCCTCATGATTTATGATTGTCTTTCTTCACAGCTGTCAACAATTGCTGACAGCATCGATCATGTTTTTCCAGTTACGGGAGGCTTTTATGCCCTGAGAGGAACCATTGACTCAGTAAGTTGGATATTCTGAAACCCAGAAAAGGGTACGCTTGTACCCTTTCCTGCATTAATAAAGTATAGATAAAAATTATTACCAAAAATATCACGATCTAAATCTTTTAGATTCTCAAGAAATCTTGCATCGAGATCCTAGCGGCTGAACCATCGAGTGTTTGTGCAGGAGGTAAGTTTCCACAAGAACAGTGCGATGAGGCAAATAAATGACACTGATGAAATGTCAGTAACTACCTAATGTGGTATCGGAGCTGAAGCCCATGGATGTGTTAAAGCATCCCCTCGGGCTATGGCTAAAGCCCTGCATGTTCCTTCTCAGCTTGAGGAAAAAAATTGTGCCAATAAACATGTAGCTGCTGCAGCTGAATGCTACCTTGGAGAGTTGGCTGAGGTAGCACTTGGGGAATCGGGATACCACTTTTAAAAATGTCTGAGAGAAAGAAATGACCAAAGTGATGTAAAGCCAGACTGCCAGAGGTGTTTTAGAGTCTAAAGGCAATGCCTCACAAATTCCTGGGAAGGCTGCATTCCTGGCATCTGCTAGGACTTGTCAGCGGTTAGAACAAGATTTTGAAAAACATTCACAGAAATTTCGGGTTTATTGAACCAGACATAATTAACTGGCGTAGGCCAAGATACCTGATGCGTTTCCCAAAGTACTAGTCTTTTTTTGCAATGAAAGAACTGCTAGCATATATGGTAAATGGGAAAAATCCTCAGAGGACCTGCTGATAATTTCATGCCTTTCCCATCTAATATATTTATCTTGTATTTGTTCTCATTTATGTTAGTGATTCACTTGCTGCGTTTTTGTCTACTTAAGAGACTATTGCAGCAGAGTAAGAGTGACACCATAGGTTTGCTGGAAGGTACAGTTTCCATCATGGTTATGTAGATGTGATGTTACTGTCTTGTGTTCATTTCCTTATACACTGTAAAAATGAGCACATAAAAATAAACTAGCAGTGATGCATGAAAGCTGACCTTGAAAACAGATAAAAATAGGCAACTCAGAAAAAAGTATAATAAATATCACAGAGAAGAGAAACTCTTCACTTTTCACTTCCACATACCGATCACAATGTTGATCTTGCCCTGCATATTTAAATTTAAAATCAAATATCCTTGTATCTTTTGAACTATTCCTAAATATGTAATTGTGGAATAGATGTTTGTCATAAAAACTTGCTGTGGAAAAATCAAAAAAGGAATGTTTTTGCTTTTAAACATCTCCTTGTGGAGATGATCAAAACCAATTTTAAAGCTTTGACATTTCAAAGCTTATTTTATTTCATAGTGATAAATTATTTTTTGCTTGCTTATTGTATAGCAGGCAAATTTTTGTGCAGCAACTTGTTGTAGGCTTCTCTGTTCACCAAGAATTGCACTTAGGTACATGAAAATGTGAGTGCACGAATAGGGATTTCAGAAGTATCCCTGTAATTGTTTGGCACAATGTTAAGAGTATTGGAAAGTTGAATCTGAAACTATTTTTTTTTAACTGGAAACTTGAAAATATTATTCCAAAATATTGGAGAAAACAATTTTTCACAAAATTTGCTTTTCAAAAATTGATATATTTCAGCAAAAAATAAAATTTATCTTTTTTTTAAAGGAATCAGTTTGACTCCTGATTCATGAGTTCAAACTTATTTTTTTGGCAAGCTTGCTAAGTAGTTAATTTATCACAAAAGTGATTAAATATAAGGAAGTACAATTAAAAATAGTTCGCTCTCCTTAGTTTTTGGGGTTTTTTGCATTACTTGCATCAGTAGAAGTTTTTTTTTGGTGTCTTTGGCCTTATTTGAAAGACAATATAAAACACAGAACCGGTTTCTGTGTGTTGCTGCTGATTATGTGAAATACTGGCACTTGTTTAACTTAAATTCAGAGGTTTGTTCTGTCCCTGTTCACAAAGCTGTCCAGCAAAGGCTGGTATATGGTGAAGTGTGGTGCTCAATCACCAGGGCATGAAGACTTGGATCTCATGTTCTTGAAGCTTTGCTTATAGCAGCAGGGAGCTTGAAAGTAGGAGGAAACCAAAACTACAGTTCTGACTGGTGCATGCTGTCATTGTGGGTTAGATGGTTTTTAGCACTGAAAATCAGGTTTGTAATAGCTTTTATGAGTCTAGTCCTGCAAGCCTTATCTGAAATGAACTCCTGCAAGAGGTTTTATAGTATGAGGCTGCAAATATTTACACTTATGCTTGGCTTTATTATCCTTTATTATTCCACTTACTTCAACCTAGCCAGTGGTTCATCGTTATAGCTGTGTGCACCACTGTCTCCTGGCGGGAATCTCCTGGGGTTGAAAAACTTTTTTCATGGTAGTGTGAATCCGGATCCTGAATGCAGTTCACTGGACAGTCAAATATAGTTCTATTATATATGTAATGTGATTTATTTTTTAATGTACTTTATTTGGACTTATGCAAAAAATACTGAAGCTTGTGAAGTCATCTCAGAGTTCTAATGCATTTAAAATTTAGGTAATTTCTGATATAGTTTACTGATAATGTATAGGTAAAATATCTAGCCATTGAATCCTATATAAAAATATATATAGACCTGCATTAAAAAACCTGTCTGAAAATTACAACATAGGACTTTCTAGAAATGTAGCATTCCTCCCCCTTTTTTTCTGTTAGGACTTTTTTTTTTTTTTTAATATATGTAATTGAAACTTGCATTTCAAAATTTTGATTGAAAAATAGACCTTTTGAAAGAATGCAATAAGTTGTCACATTATATATTTGAGAAGTTTAACATGACCCAGCAATGTGCACTCACAGCCCAGAAAGCCAACTGTGTCCTGGGCTGCATCAAAAGAAGCGTGACCAGCAGGTTGAGGAAGGTGAGTCTCCCCCTTCTACTCCTCTCTTGTGAGACCCCACCTGGAGTACTGTGTTCAGATGTGGAGTACTCAGCACAGGGAGGACATGGACCTGTTGGAGTGAGTTCAGAGGAGAGGCACAAAAATGGTCAGAGCACTGGAGTGCCTCCCATACAAGGACAGGCTGAGAGATCTGTGCTTGTTTAGCCTGGAGAAAAGAAGGTTCCAGGAACACCTAATAGCAGCCTGCCAGTACCTAAAGGTGGCTACAGGAGAGACGGGAAGGCACTCTTTAGTGGGGAGTGTAGTGATGGGACGAAGGGTAACAGTTTTAAGCTGAAAGAGGGTAGATGAGGTATTAGGATTAATTTTTTAATGTGAGGGTGGTGAGGCACTGGAACAGGTTGACCACAGAAGCTGTGGATGCCCAATCCCTGGAGTTGGTCAAGGCCAGGCTGGATGAGGCTTTGAGCAACCTGGTCTAGTGGGAGGTGTCTCTGCCCATGGCAGGGGGGTTGGAACTCGATGATCTCTAAGGTTCCTTCCAACCCAAACCATTGTATGATTATCCAGCAAAGAAGCTTGCTTTTTGTCACCTTGAAATGTGGTTCTGCTCATGCTTTTTGTATGAAACTTATTTGAGTGAGGAGTTCATGATCAGTTTGGCTTTTACACAGCATTATTACTAGTCTTTAGAACCTGATATAAGATCATGAGAGCTTTGTGTTGCTCAGTGGAAGCCAATTATGATCAGGGCTTAGAGCAGAGTGACCCACTTCTTGTAGCTGTTCTTGCAACTCATAATTACCACTGTGCTGGTGATTGCTGGTGATTACTGGTTGTCTCAGCTTAATTTTTGACTTGCCAGAGGTTTAGCAAAATTCTGATGAAACTGTTCCTATGTGGTGACAATTCCGTTTGGAACTCTGGCTCTCTGTGATGAAGCTATCTGGCAAGTCCATTTACAAATTGATCTCGTCACATTGTGACAGCTATCTGATGCTTAATGCTTTTTGACCCTGAAAATTCATCATCCCCAATGTGGAGCAATGTAGTTGGTTCCTTCCTGTTCCCTCTGATTTAAAGTGACCAAGACATGCAGCCTGTAAATAGGCTATCGGTGCAGAATTGGAGGTGCCTCATATCCTGCTTGACAGCATCATTGCTTTGATTATGCTTATGGTACACAGATGTGATTGAAAGATTTTGTTGGATGTGGCATCCTACTGGCCACATCAACTACCAGGTGTGGATGCAAGCCGTCAGCTTCTCATCAGAGTCACAGAAGCGAAGCCGACAGCACAGCCAGTGCACACCAGCTTCAACCTACCATCTCGCTGCCAGCGCTGCCCGGTTATTTCAGTGCTGACCTTTTTCCCTTTGCTGTCTTGTCAAAAGCTACAATCTACGATCTGACAGTAACTAAGGAAGAAAAGGACGCAGCCAGAGCCAGGGCGCAAAATTAAATGGAATTAGCCATTTCAACAGACCATCATCCAAAACACATTAATGCTCCGGAACATCTGAAGGGGCAGGCTTCTTAACAGCAACAGCCAAATCCAGCTATTTACATTTCCATGCAAGTCTGGTATTGAAACTATATTGTCAGCTTGTATTGGTGGACAGGTTGCTGCCCAGTCACTTGTTCATAACTGACTGTGCAGAGTGGCAGTGACAGTGGAAGGAAGGGCAGCAGAGGTAAACTGTCTTGACAAGACTGAACTTCTAGATATGGCCTTTACCTACAATATTTTGTGTTGAAAGCCTCTTACTTGCTGCATCTTTTTAAAGCCATGGAAATACCTATCAATTAAGCCTTTGTGGCTGTTGCCTTTTAAGGCCATTATTTCTTGGGGGGTTGGGTGGGGGGAATCTAAGTATAATTTTATTTTATTATAAAAGCAAGTTCCTTTTATAATATAAAATTGAGAGAAAAAGAGATATAATCATCTTAGCTGGGTGTTCAAGTCACTGTGGAGTGGGCTGGCTACAAGCAAGTCTGGGGTAATGCGTGGTCCCAGGCAGGTAGTTCTGGCAGGTGGGCAGAGGCCCAGTTCCCTCGCGGCTGGCCATGGCTCTTGGCTCTGCTGGCAAAAGTAGGGGTGCTCATCAAGAATCACTCTCAGCATATCGGCTGGGTTAGATGTGGAATGGCTCAGGGCCTGAACTGGACTTAGAGTAACTCCAGATTCTTACTGGAGTAAGAAACAGCTGAATCTGCTCTACAGTCCATTTTTATTTGTTTAAAGAAGTGCCCTCCACCCCCAGTGGGAACCAGGAGGTATAGACCTTCCCTTAAAGACGTGCTTAGTGAGGTCTCGGATTTGATCATCATTCTTCAGCAAGTGTTTCACTTTAATATGCACTCCAGTCATTTTTTTTTCTTTCCCCTCCCAAAATATCTTTTGATTTTCATGTTCCTTGCAGCCTGTGTCAGTTCATAGCACTGCTCCAAGGGAAAGTTACCATGAGGAAAACCAGAGTGAGTTTCTAGTGTTTGATCAAAACTTGTGTGTGCCCTTGTCCAATTCACCCAGAGTTGCATTAGATCTCAGTGTGGTGAAATGCCTTTTTTCCAGAGCAAGCTGCTTATACGGAAAAGCGGAAGCACCCCATATCCTGATGCTGCCTTACTTTGCAGTAGCTTGCTAGTGAAGAGCAGGCAGCCTAAATATGTATTGCAGCCACCTTTGGTCCTTGTGTTATCCAATAGCAAGTTCTTCTTCCAAAGCACACAAATAACATGGCAGGGCATCATATGAAATGTTATCAAAAGCCAGATCTCATATCGCTGAAAATTAGGTATGGCTCCCTCAATCATATCAATGTTGTTTTCCTCTCATTTTTAGTACGTTGGTCAAAGTATAATTGATAGTGCATGTGGACTTGTTCATGGTTTTACTTGCTGCTAGTGGAGAACTTCATAGAAGTTTGTTCTTCTTTTCCTATGTGTAGCTGGAAAATTAATTGGTCTGGGGTTGTGCTGGTATCCTGGTATTTGCTGGTCTCAAATTCTGCTCAGTGGATGGTAGAAGTGAGCTCTGTGGAGGATTCAGCTAAAGCAGGGGATTGACATGTCAAACTGCAACTTCTTCCGTGCTTTCCCTTGCTGTGTGCTGTGGGTCTTGGCTGTCAGCTAGCTTCTTGTGTATAGCATCAAGGGGAGCTTCAAAAATACATTTGGCACAGAACAAATTTGTAATGTCTCTCCACCTGCCTGCATTAAAGATGTTATCTCTGTAGCCAGGTAGCAGCTACAGTGCATTTTGTGACCTAGAGGGAAGTTTCTCTTGCCGCTTCCTCTCCTGGTGCATCTTGTGCCTAGCCTGGCTATTCAGGCTAACCCCAAAAGGAACGGGGCTGTGGCTTGGTGTTGGGCTCCAGCCAAGAAGGCAAATAGGGTCCTGGCTTGTATCAGAAGGAGTGTGGCCAGCGGAACTGGGGAAGTGATCGTCATTTCCCTGTACTTGGTATTGGTGAGGCCAAACGTCAAATACTGTGTTCAGTTTGGGCCCCTCTCTACGAGAAAGACATTGAGGTGTTGGAGCACGACCGCAGAAGAGCAATGAAGCTGGTGGAGGGCCTAGAGAAACAAGTCTTACGAGGAATGTCTGAGGGACCTGCGTTTTTTATCCTGGAGGACAGGAGGCTCAGGGGAGACCTTAACTGAACAGATCTGCTACTGAAAGTCAAGTGCCATCTGCTGTGGAGATAGGAGGAAGGACTGGTGCTTATGGTTAGCGGAAGTGTCTGGTCCAAAAGCCATGGAGGAATCACAAGATGACATCAGCCATGTCGGGCTCACAGTGTTACTGTGGAACCTTTAATTAAGGCATTGGGGGTCAATGGGGTGCTTGTGGGAACAACCTTGAGATGAGTGTTGCTCTGTGAAGCACTAGTGCCACTATGGGATTTTTGGCCTTTTTTGCTGAATATTGAGAGTGTCAGTGTGAATGTTCTGATTCAGGTATGGGGAAGAGAAGAGCCATTGTCATGCTGTACTTCAGATCACTCTGTAAAGAAATGCTGTATTTGAGCTGTTTTTCAAAACTTTCCTGTTTTTATTTACAGAATCCTTTCAAGTTGTGGTAAGAGGCAACGGCTTTTATCATGCAAGAAATATCGACCAGGTGCTCTGCAGCTTCAAGCTGAATGACAGCCTTACTATCAGTAAGTTTCAAGGGTGATGGATTCAATTTACCCCGTGGCTGTGTCATCCATGGGTGATAGGTGACAGCCCACCTCTCTTCCATGTTGGGGGGGGTCCTTGCAGTGGGTGTGGGGGGAGCTGGTTATGGATCTACACCTAACAGAAGCTTGAAATTTATCCTTATTCAATCCTGTGACCTGTGGGCATTGTGTCACGAAGGCTTACGTGGGGCATGCTGCTGCCCAGTGAGTTTCGGTGTCGTTATAATGGTGCATGTAGGAGGTGCATACAGCCAGTGAGGAGTGAGTATCAGGTTTTAAGAGGGAGAAATAAAATTGCTCCCTATTTTCTTGTTCATCACCAGTAAAAAGAAGTAATGCTGTCTTTGATTCCCTGGTGCTGTCTTCAGACTATTTATTCACCAGCTCAAGAGCCACTCACCATAAAGCAGGGCCTTCCCAGGCCTGCTCTGTTCCTCTCTGATGCCAGTTGCTGGTCTCATTGCAGAGAGCATGTAACATGGAAACTCCCTGTCATCACTGTGCTAAACAGGGTCTTTTGTTTGCTGTCTCAGCAGCCAGGCAAAGGACTGACTGGTCAGAAAAGATTGAGTGTCCAGTTTCTCAGCAGTCTTCTCTGATTCCCAAGAAGTGTATGTCTGGCAGGGTGAAGCACAGTGTGGGATGGGGAGCTTTGCTTCTGTTCTGTATATGCTGCCCTTGTTGACTGAGCACAGTAGAGGCTTTCATATACTCTCGCCGTCAGACTGGTGCCTTCCCTAGCAGTGAATTCACTTGCAAGAGGGAGCACATGAATTGCTCCTTCATTTCCCATCCTAGTTACCTACATGGAGGCTGTGTAAAATAAACTCTAGTGGTCTCACTTTCATTCCATGTACAGATGCCCTTTGCCAGTGATTTGGTTCTCGTGGTTTACCAGATAGACAGACTTTTGGTTTTTTCTTCTTTGTCCCTAATGTACTGGAACCTTGACTAGACTTTGCACAATCCAGGCCTGGATGTACATGGGAGGAAAATGACCATAATTCCACATCTTCTTCATGCTGTATTCTGCTTGGGTTAGGTCTGCAACAGATGTTGTGATGAGACACTGATTTATGGTGGCTGTTTTTTGTTGTTTTTTTTTTTCCCCCTCAGGCTGGCCCTAAAACATATCACTATAATTTCCATGGTGTCATCTCTGACAAAGTAGATATCTTCAGATGTGCTTGGGGTGGGTGAAGCATGAAGGAACAACTCTCATATTTGTTGTTGGTTGAGTTAATTTATTTTTCTGAAGTAGAAAGTAATCAAGCCTCTAAGGTTTAAATAAGCTGGCAGCTTTTACCAGCCCCTAATTCACTTGGGTTAGTCTTTTCTGGATAAGTCTTTCTCTGGACTAGCACCTTAGTTGTTTTGTTGGGCCATTTGGAGCTAAGGTGCGGTCACAGCAGTGACTTGTCTGATCTTGTGCCTCAGATTGTGCATTTTTAGTGGAGTGGCAATGCAGGATTACTGTTGGGCCTCCTCTCGGTGTTCACAGGACTTGGCTGTCTGGATGTAACTTTCAAGAAGCAACAGGATTAGCACTGCTGCCTCCTGGAGCAGTGAAGTACAGGAAGGCAGGAAGACACCTATGGCCTTGGTTTTGACGCTGCTTGCACTAGACTGCTATAAACATAGGCTGTTTCTGGATGATGCTGCCTCAGAGGGAAGGTTGGGGACAGGAAAAACAGCAGCTAATGCAGGACTGGTCCTCACAGGAGCATCAGTCCTGTCCCCTCTCTGCCTGTCTCCTGTATATGACCAGCCATGGGTTTTTTTTTCCTCCAGTGTCTGTCCAGTTTTGCGCCACCCCATCTCTGTTCTTCCTTTTCCTTGGGCTTAAACAGTGCAGCCTTGGCTTCTCTCGTGTGTGTGCTTGGAAATGGGTAGGCAAAAATGGAACCCTGCATTTTTGTCTCCTTGAGTAACTTGTGGGATCAGAGTATTCAGTATGAGTAGAGTATGCATGCATGTGTCAGATCGGCAAGATGAATATTGCTCAGAACTGGCTTACAAATGGCTGTTCACTGCTTTCAGAAACAGAGATGTACTTCCACTTCTTAGCTGTAGTATCTCTAGCCTGATAACATATTTGCATCAACAAGAATGGTTGTCATAGTACTTGGCTTTGTAATCAGTACGATTGGGGAATACTGGTACTTCCCTATAGACTGAATTAATCTGTGGGTCTCATTGGTGTCAATGCTGCTCTGTCAGGGGGCCTGCTTGGGACAATTTCTTTGTTATATTCATTCATATTCATTCAGTTATATTCATTTCTTTACAGATGAAAAGCCAACCTTTGTTCACGACACTTACTTACTTTGTCCTGCCCCAGTGATAGAAGATGCTGGACAGTAAGTATTGCTTTCCAGCACATTTCAAGAGAGGGGGGACTTCTGGATGAGGATGTCATTATAAAGGCTCAGAATTTTGCCCAAAGTGCCAAGCTAATAAATTTGTGTGTGTGTGACAGGATTACCTCCATCCCTTTTGTGACAAATCCTCTCCTAGTATGAGCCAGCATAGCTCTATTCAGTGTTGGGTCTTTAGCAGATATTAACCAAAGGCCTTGTTGGACCATGGTCCTATATCATAGAATCATGATTTCTCCTATGTTCCTGCATCCTGTTTTTTTCAAACCAAAAGGTAATTGAATACCAGGCAAACTTTTCATTTTCATTTAAAAGAGATGTTTGATTAATTCCTTTGCTGCTGTTGTAGATGTTGCTTCCTGTGTTTTGCCATGCTCTGGCTAGTGCTGGTATTTTTTACCTGCTGTAATCCTGCAGACTCCTGGAAAATGTGGCACAAGGCCATACCTTCCCCCTGAGTGATCTTGTGGGTGCTTAAATACTCTGCTGGGGATAAGGGGGAGCGCCTCCCTCACCTTTCCTGTTTGTGGTGGAGGGAAGCTTGTTTGGTGCGGGTTTTTTTGTGGTTTTTTTTTGTTTGGTGGTTGTGTTTTTGGGGGTTCCCCCCCTCCCCACCTTGGACCATTTCTCTGATATTGGAGAATGGCTAGGGCCAGATTATTCTTTAATTTGACTGACATTTCAGTGGTTTTACCCCCCCTTGACTTAAGTACAAGTGTTGTGGATTTACTTGGATGTAAAAGGAAAAGGGTGTTTTGTTTTTTTTTTTTTTTAAAGTCTTAAAGTTTCTTGTGCTATCTAGGATAGTATTGCAAATGTCTGAGACTTTGCTATGACTCACTGTCCTAGTGCCCTTTGCCCCAGGTGGCACGGAGTTTTTTTAATAAAGAGCATATGCCCCAACTCAGTTAGACCCAACATAAAAAGGGTAGCTCCTGGGCAAGCAGAGAGACAAATGCAGGTAAGCACCTGAAGCCATGAAAATGTCTTGACTCAGCAGGACTTGTTATCCATGCGTGTTCATGAGCCAATGGCTAAAACACAGCCAGAAAAAAGGGAACAATGGATATAAAGATGACACTAAAGATAAGTGTATCTGTTTTGTGCTTTAGGGTGGTTTTCCTACAAGTCAGCATGAACAATGGGCTAACATTCATCTCCAGCTCTGTCAGCATCACCAGCACACAGTGTGTAAGTAATTGCAATGGGGCTTGACAGAGAAACCATGGGATCTTGTAAAGAGACAGTGACTCTTCAGGCAAAGCCTTCTTGAGTGAGCATGAGCTCTCTACAGCTTCTGCATCACAGTTATTGACAGGATCCCAGCAGTTCTTTGAAAAATAACCAGACTAGTTAAGATTAAATTGTTATTGGTGGTGGATACATCATTATAGGTTTAGTGAATAAAAAATTACAACAAAAGACACCAGAACTATTCCTATCCCAGGAAAGAGATATCCTCAAAGTGAGGATCTCACTAAAAGGGAATCTGGGAAAATGAGGGAAGGAGCATCAGGAAGCAACAGCCTGTTGAGCTTTGTGAGCACTTACGGGATCTGGGATGAAAGGTGCAACTGCCAGGACTTGGATCTGGAAGGGCTACAGCATGGAAGGTCCTCTAAACTTACATGGTTATTTTTTTGGTTGGAACTTAGAGCATTTGTTCTTAGACCCACACAATTGCCTTTACTAGTTCAGGATTTGCTAAGGCATTTTTACAGTTTCAGTGACAGGAGCTGATTGCTTTTCTCTTGGTGTCATGGGGGATGACCAGTAAGAGATAGCAGCTTCAGATCCTGGGATCAAACAATCAAAAAGAAGAAGCTGGCTACTAGATATGCAGACTTCTTCCTTGCCTTGGAGTAAAAATAGGCAATGCTCATAGCTGGGGCAAAGTACAGTAGAGTACAGTACAGTAGCTAAAGGTTTGGCCTTGTGCTTGTGGATGAAAGAGAGTTTGCTGAAGTACCTGACAGCAAATGCTTTGTGTCAAAGTTGAGCTTTATTGTTGTTAGTGTCAAAAGGACTTTTATAGCCTATGCCAAATACTGTCATAATGGTTTGTAATCATTGTTGGCCTTTTTGACAGCTGCAGAACAGAACAGCAGGAAGGAAGATAGAGGCAGTGACTGTAACTTGCAAACCTCACTTTCTGATGTTTTCAGCAATGAAGCTGGGAAATCTCACACCAGATTGATGAAAAAGTCTGGAGTGTGGGAACTCCGAATTTAGCAGAGATGTGTTTGTTGCTTCACCTGATTTTTTTTTTTTTTCCAAAAATTTCCTCCAAATTTTCTACACTGAAGACTGATGTTTCCACATTTTATTCCCCTCTTCTACCTCAGGTGCAACAAAACCTTTCAAGTCTGCAGTGAAACACAAGTGTTAACTGATGCATTTAGTTACCCATATGTAATTAATTTCTGATGAAGACTGAAGTCTTAGCCCTAGCTGGGATTCTTACAGGCCAGAGCGTAGACAGGAATCTTTCCTCTCAGTAGCCTTGGGATAAAGAGAGGAATCCAATCTCCAGTTCTGTCAATCTGATGTTTTTTGACCAGCCTCTTGCAGATTGAATGTGAAGGAGGAATGGAGCCTGATTCTCAGCTGGTACAATAAAAGACTGTCTCACTCCGGTTACATCCCACAAGCAGGGAGGTCAGCAGTTCAGTTTCCAACTTTGTCTTAATTTAGTGCATTTCACTCTTCTCATTTTAGAGACTCCCTCCATTTCCTTTCCTCTCGCGTTTCCTTTTCTGTGGGTAGCAGTCAGCTGGCCTCCTCAGCTCTCCTCCCCAGCTGGCCCTTCTGTCCTTCCTGTACAGTAAGTATCTTCTCCTCACTTTACTCCTAAAGACTCTGTGTGATCCCTGTGCTTATTTCTGTTCATCTGCATGAAGTCTGCTGTCTGCTTTTGAAAGACCAGCTTCACTGTGATACTTTGTGTATTTAATCCTTGAAAGAGGACTCAGCTTCTTGCTGCCAGCAACTCCCAAGCTGCTGCTGGCAAGTATCTCAGCAATTTATATGAGCACTTAGCATGGGAAAAGCAATGCCTGGGAACAAAGACTACAAAGCAAGGAGGTAATATGTGTTTGGAGTAATAGTAGCAGTGGTATGTGTATCTGCGGCTCATGCACTGCATTGCTACTGTGCTGGGATTTTTTTTTAAGGTGTGCAGCAATACTTCTTAAAGTTATGCTTGACTTTTATTCATCCTTTTCTTAGCAAACTGACTTCACTGGGAATTCATGCCTCTCAGGTGTCTGCTTTCCAGGTGGATTAGTGCTACATGGGGCCATAGGAGGGCCAGAGAGAGGGGGGCTGCAGCACTGAACTGCAGCTAGGTAGTGTGTCTTCTGACTGGACTCCTTTGAGCAGAGGGTCTGGCACATGTCACAGCAGTCCACCTTGGCCTTTGCCTGTTCCCTAGTCAAATGAATGAGGTGAGCTAACCAGTGTACCCCAAAACAGTCTGTTTGTTGCATCTGTAACAGGAAGCCACAGGCCAGTGGAGGGATGATGATGCTGTGACACAGAGATATGGGATGCTAGTCTACCTGCTTAAAAGCATGGAATAGGAGCCTTGGTTTTGTTAGTCCCGTCCTGAACATGTCAGTCCTGACAGCTCTAGGATTTAGCCTGAGAGAGAACTAGGTCCCACCCAAGTCAGGCACTTGGGATCTCACACAGACTTTGCAAAGCTCTTATGAGCTAGTACTTCCTTTTCCACCCTCAGCTTTTTCATTTTCTGAGGGGGGAAACAAACCCATTTAGAACAGTGAAGAAAACTCCTGTTGTAAGAAGGGGCTAAGCATCAGTTCCTGGTGTCATGGGAATTAAGCAAGTAGTTTCAGATTTAATAAGGTGAATCTCATTAACTTCATCCTCCATAAATCTTCTTTGGAACTTGCTTTCTTTCCATTGATCCTCCCACCTATTCTTCTTTGAAAATCTCTTAGTGTGCTCTCTATCCAGCTCCTATTCCCTCAGCCTGATTCACAGATCTTTCTTCAAGCTCTTTTCACATCTTCCCATTCCCAGGCTATCCTGCAGTTTTCTGCCGGGTTTTGCCTGTTGTCTGGTACCCCTGTGCTGGTGAATCAAACCCCTTCTCAAACTCTGAAAATCTACAGCTGAGGAGGTTTCTTTTCCCTGTGTAAAATAAATGGCTGGAGCACCAGAGCTAATCTTAACCTCATCCCAGAGCCCAGTGCAGTCCAAGGAAATGGCATGTCCCAGCATGCCACTGCCCATCTGTAACAAATGTTTAATTTCCAAAAAAGCCATGTCCTCTGTATGTTCCGCAGGAACCAAGTGGCGTATGAAAGTATTTGCTTTCCTGTAGTCATCTATTGCCCTATAGGGCAATACACGGAGTTAATACCTCTTCTGAACATACTGATGTGAAATGCTCTGAGTGCAAAGAGTCCAAGATTTACCCAGGAAAATCAGAGCTGTGATTCTCTTTGGTTGCCTGGTTGCTCTGAAAAGTTAACTTCAAGTGTTAACACTTGAATTTTTATTTTTTCTTTATTCTAGTCCTTTTGAAGAAAATCCAACTTCCATTTTGAATGTAGATCCTTAGCCACCTGGCTCCAGTGTCCCACTGTTCTCTGCAGAGGAGTAGGTGGAATGTAAGAATCAGGAATAGTTAAAATCATGATTACAGCATGTCATTAAACAGTCGAACTACCCCCAGGAAGACTACCAAGAACCAGCAGCACTAAGGACTAGTTTGCATAAGTACTCAGGCTGGGGTTGTGTGTGCAGTTTGAGTGAAGAGGCAATTCGGGCAGGCTTGGGAGCTGATGAGGCTGAGCGAGTAAGTTGTTCTGCGGTGTTGGCATGTGAACAGTTACCCATAAGCTCTTAGCTTCAATATTCCCATTCTTTGAATATCAGCATTTGGATATTCTGCATCTCTAGTTATTAAAGGTTACTCTGCATGTATTTTTAAATACCCCTCTGACAATATTAAGGGACCTGTTTAGCACAGATTTGGGAATGGTCTGTATACAAGTTTAGCACCCTTAAATATAGTGGGCTATAAGCGTACCATAAACTTATACATAAATTATACAGATAGACACCACAAACTGGAGGAGCTTCCCTGAATCATGACTTCAAATACAGATTTGTCAGACTGAATACTGATGTGACCCTAATGAAACTAGTGTTTGACTGAACGATCTACCTGAGAACTTGTGGTGAGGGAAACCTGGCTCTTTTTGTTCGGTCTAATTGTGTAACGTCAGGCCTCCTGCCCTGTTTGTGACACACACAGATAACTCAGAAGTTATCATCTTTTTTTGCAGCTGACAGGGACCATCCTTTTCATTGCTCTCCTGATTCTCTTTCTGCTGCTGGCTCTGGCTTTCCTTTGGTGGTTCTGGCCCCTTTGCTGCACAGTGGTAAGTACAGGATTTTATTCTTTTGACTTGGTTTCATCTCTTCTCTATGAAAGCACAGAGTTCAAGTGTTGGAGTGGGTGGTTATCTTCGTTTAAGAAAGTTTCTGCCAGGTTTGTAAGGCCCCGATTCCACAAATTGCTTAAAGTGCTTGTTGAAGTCACTCTGGTCTGGGTTTTTGAATGTTGCAAGGGCTACATGATTTTGACACTGCACAAGAAATTTAAGTGAGCTTGTGGACATGGCCCAAGTTTCTGTAGGACTGAGACCTCCTTAGAACAAGATTTGAAACTTGTTGCAGCAAAGGATAATTAAGCTGTTTTACTAGTATGTGCATAAGCTGTTACAGTCCATTTTAGAGACAACAGTTAGGCTTTCTTTTTTTATTATTTGTAGGAGCTGCAGATTCTGAATGAATATTTCTCACTAGCTTGGTAATCACATGACATTAAGGCAGAACTGCCAGGATACGAAGTTGTATTATGAGGTACTTAATAGGGCACTTGACTAATTGGATAGTTCAATGTGATGGATTTAGCTTCTCATCTGCATTTATTTTACACCTGCTGAAAAGCAGTAGGGTTGAATGTGGGCGAATGGACCAGGGCAAACTTTCGTGATATGAGAAAAAAAGCAGACAGGGCATAGCATTGAGATGGATGAATTCTACCATTAACTCGGATTTCTCTCATTGTTTATATATTCCAGGTGATCAAGGAGCCACCGCCACCACCACCTCCAGAGCCTGTAAGTATGCTATTTTTGAGCTGTTGCACTGTCTACAGCCACTGTGGTGTATTGTGCTGCCCTGTAGGTGTCTTAATAACACCTTGAAGACTGTAAGAGGAAGTCTCTTAGGTCAGGACAGTTATTTCTGCCTTCTAGCCTCTTTACATAAATACAGCAAAATTATTTCCATCCATAGAGAAAATAGTTGCATAACTCAGTCCACAGACCAACAGTTCCTATGGTATTTTGTTCCTTCTGCTGTGTACTAAACAGGTGTATAGGCAAATCCTTGCTTCTCAAGCTGTGCTGAAAGCTGTCCCTTCTCCAGTAAAACTGCCATTGTTCTCAGCAGGACTTTAGGCTGGATTGGCAGTAAGGAGCAAAGTCTGGCAGCTGGAAGAAAGGACAGTGAAGCTCACATTCTTCTGGCTTTCCTACAGGAGAGGGAGACAAGAGCCTGCCCTGGATGTGGCTCTGCTACAGAGTGACCTTTGGAAGGACGTTGAGCCTTTCTCCATTTAATTGGGAGCTGCTTGAGGCAGGGTTGTATTTAGCTCTTTTTAGGACACCATCAGTAGCACACTGATACTGACCTCAGCTTAGTTTCACTGTACTAATTTCATGAAAATAATAGTAATAAATAAAAGTACCTCCAGAGAAAACTCATGCCTGCCTTTATTTCTTTCCTAGGCATAGACAGTTAAATGATGGAAAAATACTTGCCTAACCCACAAGAGAAGCTTACAGTTTGCTGCTAACTTGCTGTAGCTTGGCATGAGTGTCAGGAGGCAACCACAGGTGCTGTTTCAAGGTTGCCAGAGGCCACCATTACTGTGTATGTGATCCTGTTGCTTGTGCTGGGCAGCAGCACTGTGACAATTTAACTTCAGAATACACACCAAAAATCATGCTGGTTTTAGGGTGATTAGTGTTGTCCTTAAGCATGCAATTGCAGCCATGTGGTGTTTGAAGGAGTTTTCAGAGAGCATCACACCCCTGCAGCAGAGTTCCCAGGTGCTCTGCAGTTATTCTGATCAGCAGAGATTTAAAATGCAAAGAGACTGAGCTGACGTAAGCCTCCAGGAATAATGCAGAATACAGATGTTATCCATCCCTCTGCTTGGCCTTGTCTTTATCCAGTATGGATTGTTGTTTCATTATACTTAGACACTAGCCTCCCTAGGTGCAGTGACCTGCCCTTTAGCTGATACAGTCTGGTATTGCTGCTGTTAAACCGGATATAGTTATCTAAAACGTGTTCTAAACCACAAGCATTAGATTTCCATTACTTCTCAAAATGTCTGTGGTAGCTGTTGATGTTGCTTTGATATATGTTCAGTGCAGGGGATATTTGGTATAAATCCTTCATCATCTGGAAGAATGTCAGCCGTCACTATTAACTGTGTCTTGCTACTGTCAGGCTTGACAGCAATAAGGGTTGTTAGACATGAAGGCTTGAAATCTGTTACATCGCATGGAAGAGGCAGGATATTTTATATATTACTCAAGTTCACCATGAAATCAAATATAAATGAATTTAAACTGCTGGTGTAGCTCATTGGATACTGTTTTAGATGTGGCACAAAATGGGATAAGATTTACCCTTTAGGAAAAAAAAAAACAGCCAACAACAGTACCCAACACCAAACCACACTGCCTGCCTTTTGTATTTATTTCCCTTAAGATAAAACCAAAACAAACAAAACCCTAACCAAAAAAAAAAACCAAACAAACAAAAAACCCCAAAAAAACCCGAAACAAACCGTGTTAGTAGTTAATGGAAGTGACAGTTCTAGTATTTCCTGTCCCTACTAAGGAATTTATTGGAGGAACTGGCCCATGAACCATAGCTGAGAGATCAGGTATCACTGGATAACTGATGGAAATACTTTTCCCCAAGGCATAGCCTAAGAGTTAAATATAAACAAACAAAAATTATGGCATGTTTTTTAAAAGCTATTATTGGCTTTTGGACTCTCAATTCCTTTTACATTCCAATAGAAACATATGGGGCAATTTTGAGAAATGTCATCTAGTAATCTGACAATAACTTGTGTCCCCCTCTAGTATTTGGGTTTCACTTGAATATTTTTTTTTTCTTAATAAAAACTAAGGCCAGGCAGTGTTTCTAGAAACATAGTGATGAAAATTAGTAGAGAGTACGGTGCATGGCCAGTCAAAGAGAGCACACACATCTGCATATCAGCATGAGGTGTAGTTATTTGTCTTTATTAAAGAGTGTGAGGAATGAAGATGGTATTGTAGGAGACTTGTTGGTCCTTTCCTCAATCATGTGTATCCTTGGAGAATGTCATGGTGTGACTTTCAGCTGCCTCAACTCAGCGTAATGATAGGGACTCTGAGAAATCCCAGTGACTTCTATTGGCTCGGGATGACAGAGCTGGAGATGTGTTCCCAGGGTTGTCGAACCAGAAACATTTGCCAGCTTTTAGTTGAGCAAGAACAGAAAAAAGAACTTGAAGTGAAACACTGATTCAGACTCTCCCACGTTCCAGAAGAATGATCTGCAGTCTTTGTATTTGCAGGGCAAAAACTCTGGATCTGAGCTTCCTGATAGTTTTGGAGTCTTGAGTCCTGGTTCCAAACTGTGTAGCTTGAGCCAGAGTCTACAAAGAATCAAGCAGCACAGAAAAACTGTTCACAGCTGCCATGAGAAAAGGGTCAATGCACATGTTAGAAAACTCACAGTGGTAGCTTTTTTTCACTGTTAGGTGACATTAAGCTCTAAAAGCATGATTAATAAATGGTTTCTTTGGGTTAACTGATTGCCGCATTTTCTGCATACCATACTGGTAAGCCAGCATAATGTATGATTCATCTCCACTTTGTCCTCCCTTATAAGTCAGTTGTGATTTTGAAGTTCAATGAATGTTTCATTAAAGAAAAGCTGTCTGGAGAGAGGAATAGGCAATCCTCTTTGGCTTCTCTAGCTAAAACTGCAGCTGCAGAGACAAGAGACTTGTGGTTTTTTGTCAGCAACTAAGTATAACATACAAAGCCAGATATCCAAGGTTTGGACCATAGGATGTTCATTTGTTTTCCCTAGCTTGTGCCATTTATGTGAGAACAGAGGCAATATCTCCCTGTTTTTCCCGTAGGAATCAGATGATGAAGATGGATTGCCAAAGAAAAAGTGGCCAACTGTGGATGCATCTTATTATGGAGGTCGAGGTGTTGGTGGGATTAAGAGGATGGAGGTATTTCTCTTGTTCTTCAGTGTTGTAAAAATCAGCATGTTTAATTATAAATTGTAGCAATATGTTTGTGTGTGATTTTTTAAAAAGCTGCTTTTGAGTACAGACTAGGATTTAGTTAGGGCTTGTCCTCCTGATTACTCCTACTGTCCAAGTAAAAGAAATCAAGCTACCATCATTTGCATGAATAATTAAATAAATCTAGTGTTATGAGCCAGAGAAAATCTGCAGGTAAGAAATAAGTACCAAAAGTTTTAATTTACTGAATCTAACCCTTCAGTCAATGCAGTTGGGTCCAGTTTTCTTGTCTCAGGCAAGAAAGTCTTGAGTATTTGAAGGAATTTGGGAAATTTAAACCAGTGATTCTTCTCCTCTTTTTTCTTTTTTTTTTTTTTTTCCAGTTAAGCATTAATTCCTAAAGCATAAAACCATATCTGTGGTGAAACTGGCCACTAAATCTAATCCTGCGCTAGGATTCATGCACAAGCCAGGCTTAATGTGTAAAGTGAGGTGTTACTGTGAAAGAAGTTTGCCTTGTGCTGTCCTGTGGCATAAATGTTCCAGGGAGTAAGTGGATAATGCTGTGATGAGCTGCTAGCTCCTGTGAATAACTGTGTTAGTGAAATCAATTCAACATTCCTAATCGTGGATGACATAAGACAGGGAATTGTCACTTTCTTGTATCAGCTGAGGGCCTAATGATGAATTTTTAGGAATGTCACACCAGAAACTCCCAATAGATCTAACTGGTAGTTGAAGGAGGTGGGCTAAGCCAGCCAAGAATCAGGACCAAGCTAGGGCTAACAGAACAAGAGCAATGGCTTCCCCGCAAGTCTGTGATTGAAGAACTGCCTCTGAATACCCTTAACCATTTTCCTCAAAGAATTTTATCCTTGATGCTGAGTAAACCTGTGGATCATATGTTGCCCTTGAATGCAGTATCACATTTCTGTTTGAGCTAAGTGACACAACAAAATCGGAATTTCATTTTGAAATAAGTAGCGTACAGTATGTGAAGTTACTGTCCCCTCTTCTGCAAGGTCGTCTTTGGAAGAGCTGTTTTTAGTAGTAGCTGCACAACTACTCTTAAGATGCTCTTAAGCCATTCAAGTACTTGTTCACTGACCTTGTTTTCACCTTTGAACTGAGCAACAGCTACTGCTTAGGACTGGCTCTAAAGACTACCTACCTTCAGCTGGTGCTGCTGCCTCCTTTTTGCATGAGGCAGTGGGAAGCGTATTAACACCCATACCCTAGCAGAGCTGGGCAGAGTGCTTCAGATTTCACTTGGAAGTGGGTTCATCTGCCCTGGATGCCATGAATTCCCACAACACCTTGGGTTACCAGAAGGTACAAATGCTAGTAGTAGAAGCTGATTTTGACTGACAATGTTTGACTCTTAAATGTGTGTTTCTGATTACAGTGGGAGTTTGCCTTCAGAAATTTGGCTTCATACCTGGGTGCGTCCTATCTGGTCATTTGATGGGAACTAGGTTAATGTCTCTGAAAACCACCTGCTGGTGGGGACTGTGTCTTTACTTACAATGTGCTCTCCTGACTTCAGGTGCGATGGGGAGACAAGGGGTCAACAGAGGAAGGAGCAAAATTGGAGAAGCCAAAAAATGCTATTATTAAGTTGCCAGAACAGGAGTATGAGCCATGGGAACCCAAGCCAAAAAAGCCTCATGTGAGGAAACCACCTTCCCAGCGGAAATGGTACACTCCAATCAAGGTAATGTGTCTGCCTTTTGGTTTTACCAAGCCTCTTATGTCATGCATGTTACTACGTCACAGTTTCTTAGAGTGGCCTGGTGGAGCTGTGGGAGCCTATTTAGAAAAATGGCCAATAACCCTCAACTTTGCCCATTTCTTGGAACATGTATTTCACCTGGCCCTGTGTTGCGACAGATTTCTGGGGGAGAGTGGAGGGTTTTGGCATGAGCAGAGATCTTCCTTCCCTCGGCTCACACCTTGTTTTTGGGTACTTTTGCACAGCATGGATTGAAACAGCAGATATCTGAATTCTTTGGCAAGGGGAGGGGGTGGGTCCTGTTTTGTGCCATCTCAAGGCAGCATACAAAGAGGATAGTGCACAGTCCTTGCTTTGATTGCACTGTGGCTAAGGCCTTGGGTTGGGATTCAGCTCTGTTACCCTCTAGTTTAGCCACAAGATGTAGTGTTTGATTTTGGGCAAGTCATTCAATCTCTCCACGCTTTTTCATCCTCGTTTCTCCCGTGTCATTATAGTATCTGGTGTCTGCCTGTCTTTAATGTATGTATCCTCACACAACCCTTGAGGCAGTGCAGAGCTGTTATTTCTGCTTACAGAGAAGGAAGTTGGAGGGCTAGCGCAGACCAAGGGAGCAGCATACCTTGCTCATCCCAGAAACCTCTGGCCATGTCCCAAACCACTGCTGTGTGGGGTGATGTCTCCCCTCCCCACCATGCTCACAAATCAGTTTAACGGTGCTTGGATTTATTGTCTGGAAGTACCTGTGAATTTTAAAACCTGCTTAGGTAGGGAGTCTTGTGGCTGTTTATCCATGCTCCAGCTCACCTTGCCTCCCATCAGTACAGTACTTTTGATGTCTTTTTTTTTTTTTATGCCTTTTGTTATCATAATGCCTATTAATTGTGCATCTTAGGGGAGTTCACATTAACCTACAGTCTTCCTCAGTGAGTTTTAAGTAGGGTGAATTTGGCCCACTGTATATCGGGTACGTGTTACCCCATTGAGGTCTCTTTTCTGGCTGTCTAGATAAGCAGTATACCGAGGGCAAGGGTGCAGGAGCGATGTTTGTGCAGAAGGTTTAATACAGAAAGGCTGGACCAACTCACCTGTAGTTTGATCTCATGCTGTTTTCCCAAAATTTCTTGGTCATGTCATATTTATTAATATTTTTTTTATTCCAGGGCAAACTTGATGCACTGTGGGCTTTGGTTCGACGAGGCTATGATCAAGTCTCTCTTATGAGACCACAGCCAGGAGATAAGGTAAGGTGTCACAAACACACTGGCATGTCACTTGTCTGTTAGCAGCAGTAGTGCTCTTCCCCCACCAACCACCCTGTCTTTTTTTTACTTTTGTGAGCTTGTCTCTCTTCACATTACCCTAAGGCCAAAACTTTGTCACAAGCACCAGAGATTTCAAAATGAGCTAAATTGTTTGCTGTGGCATCTATTTAAAAGTATTGCCCCAAAAGGTCAACAGCAATGTCTGCACAGGAATGATTTGAGCAGACTAAGAAGCTGGCCAGCTGCAGTAGTTCAAGCTCTCTTTCATCAACGTAAGTTCTTGGTGTTGTTTTTTCTGAGTGTGTGTGTTGGAGTCAAAGGATAGAGTGTTTGTGAGTTCTGGGAGGCTGCTCGTTTTGAATTTGTCGTTCTACAACATTAATTATCCTTCCTACCCGACTTCATAAAAATGCTTTTCAGATTTAATAATAGAGTTAGGCGATTAGTGAGAGAAATCATGACCTGTGCAGGTGATGAAGAAAATTTATAGCAAAGCTAGAGGAGAATAAAGTTTCTGTAGAATTCCGTGCAAAGACACATTTCTCCGTCATATCCTGTGTGTAGGCAGAGAGTATCTCCTGTCTTGATAAAGTCTGTTGGCCAAATATAGGTCAGGAGTAGATTCCCCCTGGGAGGATGCAGGGAGTTTGTGCTTTTGAGAACCACAGACATACCTGTGTGCTGCCCCTGGGTCACTCACGATAGCTCAGTTCAGAGCTCTCTCATGATTTTCCTGTGGCAGCATGGCACTGTTATGGTTGTGTCAGTCTTAATATTCTGGGGGGACAACTCTGTAAGAACTGAGTGCTACTAGTTTGGGCTGTTGCACCTTCAGATTTAGCTTTCTGCAGTGGAGCTTTGAAACATGAGGATGGAGCGGAGACAACAGGGTCTTTCTCCCTGCTGTGGCCCTTCTCTGGCCAGAGTCCATACATTTCATCACCCTTGCTCTCAGGCGAGGGGGTTATAGAGTTACAGCAGAAGGGGCCATGAAGTGCTTTTCTGGGATAGTAGTGCAGAGGCCCTTGTGCTGGGTTTGTCTGCTGGGATGATTTTTACACCTAATAACAGTCTAAAAAAGCAGCCCTAACTTGCATAATCTAGGGCAACTACATTACATCCCTCCAACTTTTGGCAAAATACAGTTAGGGCATTTGTCTAGTTATTAACCAAACTATGCAGCTTAAGTATTTAAAGTTTAGCCTCCTCCCTTTTTCTTTTGGTGAGTAAGGAAACTAAGAGAACAGACTCAGCTTCATATGCTACTTCATAAAATGGTTTTAACTGTTTCACTAAGCTGCATTTTCAAGGCAGCTGTGCTCAGGACACCTTATTTACTTTTTAAGCACGATCTAGAGCTTCTGAATAAGCTCTTTGGGCCCAGCTGTATTTTGATAGCACTAACACTGTATAATATGAATCTATCCTCTGCCTTTCACTCCCTCAGTTGGTACATTTTTATCAGTGCAGGGCACAACAGAGCCTCTGTTAGCCCGCATGGTCAAGAAATATGCAGGGGGCTGGCTCTGAACAGGGCTCCTCAGTTCCTTTCCTTCCAGCTCTGCTGCAGGGAGCACAAGGGACTCAAAAGAGGCAATGTAAAATATAGCAAGCTGAGGGATTATTGTATCGGGGGAACATTAGAAAAATCAAGCATACATCTGGGAAACAGGGTGGAAGAATCCTATTGAGCCAGATTCAGTGGAAGAATAGGATCATCTCTGTTCCCTGGCCTGTGAAATTAACTAAAGCTGAAGAATATTGAAAGGGAAACTGAAAAGAAAATGACTAGACATCCTTCTGCTGTAAAAAATAAAGGATATCACAGGCCTGTTTTTCATGGAGAAAGCTAGCACAGAAAAGAGCAAGGCTATTATTTGTTGTTTGGTTGACTTTTCTAGTAGCAGTTCTCCTCAGTGGAGAGTTGGCTTCTTATGAGTTAAGCTTTTGGTGGAGGGGAAGGGTATAAATATATGTGTGTGTGTATATGTAAGTATATAGGAGTATACACACACGTGCACAGTTACTTTGTGGCTGAAGAACGGGGATATCAAGTCAGTGCTATGAGTGACCAGCAGTGTGGAGAGCCTGGAGCTCTGGCTGTGCAGGGCTGGAGGAGGCCAGCTGCTGCAGGAGCAAGCCCGCAGCTCTGCCTAGGTGGGGACAAGGCCACTCCTGTACAGGTGCACTGAGAGCAGCAGGTGGATTTTGGTTTACTGTTGGGTAGATGTGAAAGTACAGCCAGACATGCCTTGGTGCACTATGTTCTTCCAGACTGCACCGTCCAAAGGCAAGTGACTGTGTGGCAATCTTGGAGAGAGAATTGCTTTGCTTTGTGGGTTTTTTGGTTTGCCTTTTTTTGTTTGATTTTAAGGCAGTTTCATAGTTGTCTTGGTTGTTTGGGAAAACTTAGAACTCAGAGGGCAAAAGGAACACACAATTTAATTGTGTTTTGGGAGTGGCATTTGGGTCCATAACTCAAAAAAAAATTCCTGTCTCTGAGTTTCCCCAAATCAGTCAAATTATTTTTACATTTTCAGGAGTTACCAGAGATACAGGTTGATTCCCACTGGAACAAGATAACTCACTGAAGTTACGTTTTCCAGATTTGTTTCATGGTTTACCTCCATTAAAAAAAAAAAAAGAAAGTTATCATTTTCCATTTTTCTTGCTACAATTGGGTGTATGTTCACTTTTTGTAGCCATTGAGGAAGTTTTGGCAAAACTTTTTTTCTGCATAATGAAAATATTAGTTATAGTAGTGAAAGAACATCCACAATACAGGGAGAAAAATATTTTTCACAAGGTTTTTGAGACAGGGGCAGGATGTCAAAGAAAAATTTTTTACACTAAAAAACTATTTAAAAATTCTTTTTGAAAAGTGTAATTTCTTTCCTCATTTGAAAATGAGTACTTTGGTTTGGGAGATTTTTCTCCTCCCAAAAATCTGAAAAACACTTGTAGAAAAACTTTCCTTTATAGTTTTGGTAGAAAAAAAAAAAAAAGTTAATGTTTTTGGTTGATTCACTAATGTATCTGGTTTTGTCAGAGAAGCAAAAGTATGTTAGACATTTTTCAGAGCTGCTCGGTATCTTCCCCCACAACACAGCCCTCTTCTCTTTGGTTCTGCAGAACACAAAGGGAATGCAGTGTTACTGCCCCACATTTTCAAAATGTGACTTCTCCCCAGCTCCTGTCATGAAGTAAAGTTAAAAACTGCACTGTTTGTATGTTTTGAGTTTTTGTGTGGTGTAGCCCATTCCAGAGTGTGTCTGAGAGCCTTGCAGTGGAAATTCAGGCTGAAGGTGTGCAGGATTACAGGGCTGACTGCTGCGTGAGATTCTCTGTTGCCCTTTGCTCTGGGGAGCTAGGGCTACTGTCCATCCATCCGAGTTTCTTCCTTCACCGTGATTCTGTTGCCTTTCCCAAACCATCTGCTCTCTTCCCCACCTGTGATACCTGTGTCTGTGTATGTCTCAGACTCCTGCCCTAGGCATTCCCTTCTGTTTCCGTCTGTGGTTTCTTCCTCTCCTTGCTGTCTTTATCAGTCCTTGTTTCCCTGCACCTCCCCGTGATGAAACAGGCTGGTGCCCTGCAGCCCTGCTCTCTGAGAGCAATGGGCTGCTGACCATCCTCTTTCCCCTGTTCCTCTCACACAGCAGGAAGGGAGCCACTGATAGGAGTGTGCTCCAGCTATGACTTTTATGCAAAGCTGGCTGAGGCTCCTGAGAGCTCCCCTGTCCTGGCTGGTGTTTTCCAGGGCATGGCAAGGACTTCTCAAGAAAAGGATCCTAGATGGATGACCCAGCAGCGCTGAACAGGATTGTATTGATAGGACTGGTTGTTAAAATCACAAGTGCTTTTCAGAACTGATTAAAGAAAACTAGCCAAGCAGAAGCTCTGATGCCCCTTCTCTTGGGAGTTGTGCCTGCAGTGTTTGGCTTGGCTCTGCAGACAGCTCTTCCTCTTGGTCTCCATTTGAGATCATGTCATGGCCCCACCACTGAAATTAGTTGTTAGTAGTTTGTCAAATACCTCAGTAAAGGGTCACAGGACCCCGCTCACTCGACTTCTCTAGTCACCCCTGGCAGGAGCTTCTGTTGCACCAGGATGGGACAGCAAGGGATAAGCACACTTAGCTCTAGTCCATCACCAGCAGACAGGCTGCTGTTTGTGGGATGGCTTTTTGCTGAGCTTTCCAGCAGCATCATCAGAGGAGTGAAGAAATTTAAAAGGGCTAGCAGCTCTCCTGAAGATTGCTGGTTTTTCTTCCTTGCAGAAATATGCAAAGGTGAAGCCTTGATGGGCACTTGTACTACTGCTGCAGTGATGGAGCCCTTAGGCTGCTATTGTTCCCTTCTTCCCCTAGAAATTTGGGGCCTAGAGGATCAGCAGTCACTCTTCTGGCCCAACAAAGGGGTTGATGGCTCTGAGGTGAGGACACTCTGGTCATTCAGCAACAGGGACTATGTCAGAGTGGCCATGTGGCCTGGCAATCTGTGTGTTCCTCAGGACACTCACGCTGCTTTGAGGACTTCCCTGTCACTGTGTTGGTGCCTTCCTGAGCTTAGTTCTGAGCTTGCAGGGGGCTGCTATGAAGACCAGAGGTTGGGAAATATTAATGGCTGGCTGTCTTGAAGTATCTCATAGAAACCACAGTAGCTGGTGCAAAGGACTCAGTAGTCTTTGCAAAAGGGAACTTTCAGGTTCTTCCCTTGGCCTCATGGATCAAAAGTGGGGCTGTTACCAGTGACAGCAAGTAAATGCAAAAGCCCTAATATGTGTAGAGGGGAAGGTGAGATGCTTCTTTACAATGGTCTGGTTGGTTGCTGCTTTCAGCAAATCCATTCCATTTTGCATTTCAGCACATATTGTCACAGGAAATTCTCAGAGGCTTGGTTTACCGAAAACCTCAACTGAAAAAAAAGACATTTTTCCCCCAAGGCAGAAGTGCTCATGTTTACTTCAAAGCTTTAGAAAGTTATTTCATTTTTGTCACTGAAAATTACCTGCAATAGACAGTGAGAGTGTAGACTGGATTTTGCTGTCACTGTTGCTCCTGTATACTCATGGGACTTTACCTGGAAAAAAGCAATGCTTTAGAGCAGTAGTACCCTGTGTTCTGCATGTGCAAAGCCCTTTCCTGGGGAAAGAGACTAGAAGCAGGCTGTTGTACAAAAATCTGAAAGCCTATTTTCCCTTCTTCATTCCATAAAACTGAAGGTAAATAGGCTGCTGTGCAGTCAAAAAAAATCACAAACTATAAGGTCCTGGTCATATTGTAAGCCAGGACTTCGGGGTTCTTTCAGGTTCTCACCATTGAGTCACCATGTGACTTTGAACAAGGCACAGCAGCTGAAACTTTAAACATCAGCCTCTGAAATGAGGAAGACAGGAGTACTTGGGTTCCTTATTCTGTGCGTCCCTTTCAAAGTGATTACTCTTAAGCTGATAGGTTTGTTAAAGCTCAGCAGGTTTGATTACCCTCAAATTTTGAGTGTTTCCTTGTAATGCTGACCACAACGTCTATATGCCTTAGTTTTCCCAACTGCAAAATAATGATGAGAGCATGGTATTTACCCTCCTCACAGCTGTAAGGTTTAGTTAAGGCCTTCCAGGCACTTGGGACTCACCAGATGAGTGGTGGGACATCAAGCCTATGGATTATTAATGGGTAGTAATTATCTTCTGGCTGTTGCCCACAAGTGGTCAGCAGTTTGAATGCAGCCCACAGGAATGGCAGTACCCGCCTGTCACTCCATGCTAGCTGCCCACGTACCAGTGCTATTTGGATCTCATACTAATTACTTCTTTTCAACACTGGGTAATGGCCTTTAACAGGCTTGCCTGTGACTTGCTTGGAGATGTGTAATAATCAGCCAAGTAGTAACTGGCAGAGCTGCAGGGAGTGCTGGAAAAGCAGCACTGAGCTCCTTCAGACTATATTCATCAGAGACTGCTGCCTGGTTCTGGGGTTTTTCTCCCTTTGCTTAATCTTTCTGGAGCCAATTACCTTCATAAGCTGCTGAAAAATTAAAGAGACGGGGACATGGCCTGCTATAGTAGGTAATCTCACTTTGTCACTTTTAATGAAAATGCAGCACATGTGGCTTCTGGGTTTTTTTTTTTTTTTTTCCTTTTGTTTTAAAGGCGACTAGTATCTGTAAGGTTCATTTCTGCTATAGCAGGGATGGCATAGGGGGGAAAAAAGCTCCCTGGTGTGGGCCCAGTGTGCTAGTGCACAGTTCCCAGGATATGCTGAGCGCTGCAGCTGGAATTATATAATTGGTGACAAATTAATTTCCTGTCCAGCAAGAGGCCCCCATAAATTACTGTGGTTCTTGTTGTGGCATCAGAAGAAAACCCAAATCATTGTGTCTGCCACTGTACAAGTAACATAAAGATACTACCCAACCTGAAGACCTTATGAGCTATGTCTTTTAAATCATTATCTTAATTTTGCTTTGAACACAAACATCAGTTAATAATAAAATCCTCCAGTTTCCTATGCCAGTTTTAGTCTCAGATTGGAACTGTTCCTGGAACAACAAATCTGCAAACACTGCACTCTTTGCAGCAACACTTGTGGTTTCTGCAGCATTTTAAGATGTTTCTACCTTTTGTTTTGTTTGTTTTTGGTTTTTTGTTTGTTTGGTTGGTTTTGGGTTTTTTTGGGGTTTTTTTTGACATGTGAACATATCCCTCCTTTTCCCCTCCTTTTATGGTTTCTTCTAGGGAACAGAATTACCCAGGTAGACACTTCAGTCTTCACTGGCTGAGAACTTTAAGGACTGGCATATACAGAAACTTTGAAGTGAAGCCTGACAAGAGCAATGTCCCTTCTTGCAATGCTTTAGCATTGGCCAGGCACTCTGAGTAGAGCAGGCCTTTGAAAAATTAAAGGAAGTGTATCTGTGTTTTTTCTGCTGGTGGGGGGACAGGCCCCTGTCTCTGGTAAGTTGAGACCAGGGTGTATAACAGTTTGTATGAAAGAGGTGGTAATGGGGTCCTCATGCAAAAGACTGACTTCAAAATGCAGAGCTAGTACCTGATAACACTGGTCAAGCTGCATAGGGGAAACAGGACAGGGACATATTTGCATAGAGTGTTAGGCCTCTGTAGCACACTTAAAATGGGAAGGAGAATTCCATGTTATCAGGACTTTGGTACTTGAGTTGCTTCCCTGGTGTGTTCGTTCCTAGAAATAAGGTCATTGTGTCCCAAGGAGCTCTTCCATCCAACTTATCATAGGAGCTTTTGGGGGACGAGAGGTTTTCTGTACTTTCTAAATAGGCCAGCACTGATAGTGAACTGTATGAGTCTTATCCCGAGAGGAAAAAAATCCTTGTAAGATAAGCACAGAGGAACCTGGAAACTGTGGGTTTACCATCTACTTGCTCTAGGTAACAGCAGAGCCATATAGGGGCCAGTTACCCAGAGATGGATTTGGGATACTTGTATGTGTTTCCAGACTCAAAGAGGCAGCTTGTCTGCAGTGGGCGAGGATCTTACATTTTTGGCTGAGGCATGGAAAAATAGTAGCCATTTTCACCAGAAATCTCTCTGAGAGTCTCCATCATCATACTGTACCCTAGGTGGGTTGAAAGAGCATTGTGCTCTTCTTCTGTGGACACCAAAATCCCAGCTTGCTCCTGAAGAGACAATCAAACAATTCACCCTGGAAAGCATGATGACACTTACTACAGTTTGAGCAAGACCAGTTATGGTCCTTTGTGGCCTAAGTTGCTCCTCCCAGCAAGCTGCCAATACCTCAAGGCTGAGCCTGTTGCACCCAACAAATGTTTGTTGCTCTTGTTGCTATGCTCCAAAGTCCTCCCTGTTCTAGGTGATGGACAAATGCAATCTCCTTTTCCCTGAAAATGCTAAAGGAAAGAGAAAAATCTTTTGCAAACCAACTGCTGTTGGTTTTGGTTTTGTTTTTTTTCTTGAACCACATTCTAGTCTGGTCAGCATTCAAGTGTGGAAATGTGTGGTGCTGTGGTTAAAACAAGGGATGTGAGTCACAAGTCCTGAACGTGTAAATACCATTTTTTTTCCCCCAGAAGCTGCTCCATAACCTTGGGTAGATGACATGACCTGACAGTGGCTCTCTTCACTTCCTCCACTCTGGGAGCCTCATCTATAAAAGCTGTCAGAAAAGAGGAAGGCAGTAAATTGTGCATTGTGAGTGCAGGTTTAGGTTAAAATATTTCTCTCAGGTTTGGGTGGGATTTGGTCTGGTGTGACTGTACTTTGAGATCAGTACCGAATATAAAGCATGCCTGATAGACCTTACCTTTGATTATGCCTAGTGTTTCCTTCTCTGTTCCCTTTGCCACTTCAGCTTTTTTAGGGCTCAGAATCAACAGGCTTTGTTATGGATTTGCACTGTATGTTACTGCAGCCACAACCTCAACAAGGTCCAAGACATGTGATGTTTTCTGCATTCCTGCAAAATGTCTTGTGACTCTGGCCATTTTTTCAGGAGGTGTCTGTAGCCCATTGCTGGGTTTTCCTGCTAAGGCAGGGCTGGAAACAACATGCAGCTCCCTGCTGAGTGGAACATGATACAAATGGTTTGAACAGGCCTGTCTTCAGTACTGTGATGGGTTCTCCATGTCACTTTCCTTGTGTGCCTAAGCTGGAAAAGTGGTATCAACCATGTGACAGCTGGATGGTAGAGGAGTGCTCAGCATAAAGTTTATTTTGCTGAAGGGTCCTGGTCCTAGCTTAAAAGGCCAGTTTCCTTGGCTGAGCTATTCCTCCTTCAGATTCCTCTGTATTGGCAGGTTTCTCCAGGATGAAGTTGGAAGTAACCCACTTCTCTTCACTGTATTCCTGCACTGGTCTTCAAACTAACTGAATAGATGGCTCCCAGAGGACCCATCCCTGGTTTCAAGCAGTGTCATGCACAGTTGGGACTGTGAACTGGGAAGTAGTGTCTGCAGCTGTGCATATCTTGTGAACCTGTCAGTACTTGACTGTATTCAACTCTTGTTATTCTGATTAAAGAAGCTACAGTAGCCTGAGATACTGCAGCTGTTAACCTTACTGCGAAACAGTTCGTATCATAATTCCCTAGTAGATCTGGACAGCATTTTCCAGGTAACTTTTTATATTGGCTAAAAACTGCTTCTTTAGATGGTCTATATGCATTTTTGCATGTTAGTGGAATTAGCTGAAGTAGAAAAGATGCCTCTGAAAAAGTCTGAGTATTTTCACTTTTTGTTTTCAACACCTTTTCCACCTGAAACTCAAATAAAAGATGTTTTGAATTGGAATAATGTATGTGTTTCAAGCCCAAGCGAAACTTAGTTTGACATATTTCTCCTACCTGGAAAATGAAGGCTTTTGGTTGTTGACTTTCGCTTGGCCAGCAAGTGAAACAAAAGATTACTTTTGTTGCTGCTGTTGTGTGTGGTGCATGCTATGAACCTGTTTGAGTTTGCACTGGCAACCTAACTGCCTTGGCCCCTGGGAGATCCCTTAGATAGGATTATCATACACTTAGTGTCAAAAGAAGAGCTCCTGTGCTCTATCCTCCCTTCTCTATTCCATATGTCCTACTTTCTGAGCTATTTGGCTCCTATAGCCAGGATGTCTGAGGGCATACTGGACTTCTGAAGAATTTATTTTCCCAGCCCCATTACAAAGCAAGGCTGGTTCCCCTTTGCCTCTGTGAAGGGCACTCAGGCATCTCTGCTCTTTCCTGGGCTTTCTGGGCAGTGATGTGGGCCATGCCTTGGTTGAGCCCGCAGGCTTTACTCTGAATGTGACCATTCAGAGTAGCCCATGGCATTGCTTAGCTGTGTTTCATGATCGCTGTGTGCTCTGCTCACAGCCCATATGCAGCTATCTTCTCATTTTTGTCTTGGGTGTCAGAGTTTCTGAAGCAGGGATGAACTTTCTGTGCTGTGTCTCCCTGGTGCCACACCAGTGAGCTAGTGACTGGGGCTTGTGGGTGGTTTAGTTTGGTTGCTAAAAGGAAAGAGAAAAGGCACAAAGTTTGCTTTTAAGAGTGTCTTTGGACTGTGTGAATGATCTACATGTCTCAGCTGCTTTTAAATATCACTGCCCCTTCCTGGGTGATGACACATGTCCTGTTAAAGTTGTGTTACTTCTCACATCTTAAAGCTCGGTCTAATTCCTTTTGTGGTGTGAAGCACATTGAGTGAACCCGGTAGGTTACACCTCTTGGCAGCACCACCTCACTCATGCTGTGCTGTAAACAGTTTGCTGCTTGGATCGTGCTTGTGCGTTTGTATTAATAACTTTGTAATTTTTTATTTGAATTTATCCGATGTACCTAAGGCCATTATAGCGTACTCACTGTTACAATATGAGTGATTCACAATCCACAGTGTAGTGATTTCTTTCCCCTCCAATAACTCTATCATAGGAGGGAACAGAAGTGATATGAGTTTGTGTATAAAGAGGCCAGATAATACACTGGATAAAGAATGGGCTGAACTGAGTCTCCTTTTTAAAAGCAGCACTAAAGAAAATAATAACTATATTCTCATTCTTAGACTCTGCAACTTTACTGGACTTTACTTTTAAAATCCTCCTTTCTTCAGTCAACCCAATTTTCTCTTATCTCTTCATAGTTCTGGATTATCATAATTTTAGGCATCAGTGCTGAGCTGCCAAATAGATCCCCAGAAAATTGTTATTGACAAGAGATTATTTATTAAACCAGATGATATTTAGAAAGTCAGATTCTCATGCAAACAAATATTTTATGTTGGTGATATTTAATGTTTTGATTTGAGACCTAGTAACTTAAAATGGCTAGATATAAAAATGAATTGCAGGTTGGTAAATTATTTGTCAATTATTAATGCACTAACCACAGTATAATTAATGGTGATGATTAAAATTTAATTGTTAATTAATTTCTAATTATATTGTTTATAAGTTACATATTTATTGACCTGAAAGCATGATCAGCTACCAAACTTCTGATATGGGAATCTGACATTTCCAGTACTTTGTTTTTCAACATGAAAACATTATCTGAGCCCTGAATGTAAGAATAGGAGTTAGTAAAAGTTACTTGAATATGCCTGAAAACCAGGCAGGCTTAGGTTTTATGTGACAAACTGTTTCACCAGCTCACTAATTTCTAGCCTGTATACTGCAGGGCAATCAGTGCAATTCCCAAGAAATCCGTGAAGGTTTTAATGAGCCTTGACATGTTCAGTGTGCAGTCAGCATGAAGCTTTTGGCAAAGGCTGATACACACAGATCCAGACTCCTAAGGAGCCAGCTGCTAATCCTGACACTTGCCCAAGGAACTTAAATAGTGGGAACTCTATATCGCCTCGATTCAGCTCTTCCTCTGTAAAATTACTGTGTCCATAATCTACCTCACTCATAAATATATTTGCTGAACAAATTTCCCATACTGTTGCTGTTTTAGTATACTTGGTGTAGGTGTTTCTGCTAGAACACTTTTGTTCTTTATTAGGGAACAAGGATTACCCTGTCCTTTAATTTTTCCAAGATTCAACTTCTGTAGAAGTCACTGATCTTAACAGTATATATCCCGTTGGTTTCTGGGTGTGTGGATCAAAACCTTCAGTTAACTAAAGTGATTCTGACTTTTTGTAGATGCTCAGTCTTGTGGTCTTACAGGTAGCGTAAAAACCTGAATGTATTATTTAGAGTTTTAGAGCTCCACTTTTACACTGAACTATCAATAGACATTTAGGAAGTGAAGCTACATGCTGACAAACCAGGTCCATAGCAAGTTGGCAGAGTCATCCCAGTGATATCCTTAAACAAAATTGTTGAGAAAGGTAACTACTCATTAGAGCCTAAGGAAATTATGTTAATTTCAGATTTCAGCATCCTTAATGTAATACTTTTGACTGGGAGCTACTTTATTTTTTTAATTTGGTGGTCCAGTGTTTTAGATTCCTATGCTCAAACTGTAAAGGAATGATTTTATTTTAATTCGTTCTAAAATGTAAAGGTGTAAGTATCATATTCTTACGAAGTCAAAGACCAAGAGATTCCAGCAAACACAAGCAAAGCCAACTTTCTCAGACAGATATCCACATCTGCTAGTCAGAATGGCAGCACTAAGACTCCACAGGAAAAATCAAGAGTGCATGAAAACTAGGTGTTCCTGCTCCAGCAGGGGGATTGGACTAGATGATCTTTCGAGATCCCTTCCAATCTCTAACATTCTGTGATTCTGTGAAAACTCAAGCAAAATTTGTAACAGGAAGGTTATATTTTATTAGGTCAACTAATGCATCTGAAGATAAGAAACAGACATACTTTTGTGTACATAAATATTCTGGCATGCACAGAGATGAAACTGGCATTCATTTTTGTTAAATAAACACTAATGTGTGTATTAAGATGAACAGAGAAAAGGGACAGCTCCTGGTAAATGGGGCAGACTTTTAAAATTCTTTTTGCTGCTGTGCTCTTATTATCTTGGGTGAAGAGAGTTGCCCTTGGCACTCTGAATTTCCTGGATAATTTTAACAGTTGTCCCTTTCCATTTAAAACTTTCTAAGTAGTATCTAAAGATTTTGGAGGAATAAGCACTGGGGAATGATGTGTAGAGCACTGTGATGAAAGTAGCCCAGAAACAAGATGTGGCTTTCAAAAGATTCTTCCCTTCCTTCCCCCACTTAAACCATACACAGAAACACATCCTAGGTGGTCGAGAAGGCATTGCCTGGAAGTACAAAGTGCCTGAATTTTACGTGTGATTGTTATAGTGGGTTAAAAGCTGGAGTCGGGACAAGGGCAGATCCCGCTGCTTCAGTATTTGTACATTTTGAAAAGCCAATTTGGCAAGCAGCATAACAAGAGCCTAACAAGTGGATGGACATATGGGGAGGTAAAATAATTGTGCATTAGGAAGACGGTGCAGATGTGAGCTGAAGGGCGTAACTCCATATGGCGCATTGCTGACCTTCAGTTGGTGCCTCAATGACAGTATGCGGTGCAGGCCGCACCATCTGAGGGATGCTGTACTGGGAGCGGGACCGAAACCAGACAGAACTGGATTTACACAGATCATCTGCTTCCTAGAAAAAGATAAAGCAGCTACTGACAGCTGTTGTGCCTGAGATCATCATGGTATTACTGCACCTTGCAACTCTGACACCTTCCCTAAACACTTAGTGTATACCATGCTTCAGGAAAAATACACTGTTACCACTACTAAAGTGATCGTGGCTCTTAATGCCTGTTAATCCCCTGTCCAGGATACCTGATTTCTGACCGTGTTCCTTATGGTTTAAAAGACTTTATGTGCCTTTTGAAAGGAAATTACTGAATCCTTTCAAACACAGATTATTAAAAATCTTGTGGTTAGCATGTTTATTTGAGAAACATCATGGATTTTTTTAATAAACTAACCCCAGAGGGATGTGTGTATTAGGTAGAATAGCTGTGGCACTCCATTAGTAAAGTGGGATGAGTGGAGGGTATAATTCTTCAACCTAGAAATCCTTTGATGACATACACTTGATAAATCCAAACTGTAAGTTACAATTTATTATCATTTGTTCTTCCCTTTCCCTTTTGGCTGTTAATCCTAACACTGACTAAGAGTTTGCCCTCATTTTATCAATGGCTGCTTGAAGAGCTCAGAAGGATTTGCTCCAGTATTCACCAGAAGTCTCTGATATATGAGATTGTAGGCTAACACCGATAATCTTTTGTGAGGAAGTGTCACAATACATACATCGATCATCTAAGCCTCTGTCTGTCAGACTCTCCCAACCCAACCGTATTTTTCATGACACAATGTGGCGCATGGCCTTTAAATTACCCATCTGTCTGACAAATCAGTGAGTGTGGCAGAAACTGGCAGCAGTTTGACGTCGCCTATCACTTTAACTGAAGTGAAAGTAATGCAAACAGATTTATGGGATCTCCTTTGATTATAGACTATGAATATATTTGGAATTGATGTTTAGGAAGAAGACACAACAGAAAGGCAGGAAAGGCTTGTAGGCAAAAGCACTAGTGTTGTGTTTGCAGCTTTGCTTTACTATGAGGGAGATTGTTCTGTTCTTAAATTTTTCCCTCCATGTACAATGCATCTCAACTGAATATGTCTCACTTTTTTTTTCATTTTTCTTTTTCTTTTTTATTTTTTTTTCTTTTTGTTCTGGGTGATTATTTAGCTATTCTAAATTAATAACTTTATAAATATCAAGGCTAGGTTTTCTTAAATGTGGTTGCAGTACAGCTATTAAATATATTTGTAGTGTTCACTGCATAGCAGTAAATATAGCTGAATTTCCAAGTGTGCTCTGAATACAATAGAGCACAGCAGAACACACATGGCTGTTGTAAGCTGACAAGGATGGCTCCTTGCTCCAATGCTGGTGAGGACTTGAGTTCTCTTATGGAGTAGAGCAAAGCACTGACAGGTTTTTTTGATCCAGTGGTTTATCTTTGTTGCATAAGTAACTAAGACCTTGGCTTTTGCCCTTTGATAACTCATGCAGAGACTCTGGCCCTAGAATAGTATTGCCTTGAACCTGATTCATAAACGAAGTCTGCTGTAACAAGCCTGTTTTTTTAAAAAGGGGGTTTTATCTTACTTACTGAGGCTGTTGTTGAAGCATAGTGGTGAATTCATGATGGTGAAAGATGGGACTGAGAACTGCTGAGTATGTGTCATGTACAGGCAACAACAGGTCCATTCAAAAAACTCTTGTCTGCAGCTGAGCTCTTGAAGTCCTAAACCATCCAATCCAAGTAAGCAGTAGGGTGGTACCATTTGGGTGTTAGTACATTTGTTGAATCATTTTCTAAGCTCTCCAGAGCTTACACAAGCTTCTCTTGATGCATGGTTTAGTGAGGTAGGTGGTGTTGGGTTGGACTTGATGATCCTTGAGGTCTTTTCCAACCTTAATAATGATTCTATGATTCTGCTTCACTTTCTTCAGAGAAGCCATGGACTTAAGTGTTCACTTCTTTTTTTTAAAGGAATAGTTTTCGTGAACGAAGGTGCAAGTGTTGGAAGTCATTTAATAAAACAGTTGTGGTTCAGCTGTGATGGCTTTTGCCCAGATTCCAGGGGAAATTGTGATTTATGCCATTGCCACAGAAACTCAGGCGTTCCCTAAACACCTTCAGAGTTTCCTCATGCCAGGCAGCACTGAGCTACCAGCAGTCTGTCGCTGGTACGGGTTCCTGTGTTCCCCTGTTATCACAGCCATTGGTAGCTATGGGGATCATGATCTACAGCTGCTTAGCTCTGAGAAAAGCTTTTCTGAATCGGGAGTCCTTCTCCTGAATTCTGCTTGGGGGATGTTGGTGTAACCTTGATCTGAATTTGGTTTGTTGCTTCCAGCATACAGTCTAAACTTTTGTCCAGTCATTGTGGCTCTGTGGGCCTTTCAAAACAGTGGAGGGAAGATGTCTTATGGGGCAGATATTCTTCTAAACAAACCAAACAGGTTTGCCTTGGAAAGAAATAAATGGGTAACATTCTCCTTTGTGCAGACCCCATTTTCATTAGGATGATTGCTGCATGGAAGAAGGTGCTGGCAAATGGAGTTCATCACTGATGGGATGGGTGCTTTCCAGACCAGAGTTACTTATTTGGAAACCGCATCCCAATGGGTTTGGGCTGTTGGCAGTGTCACTCCTGCATTTTCAGGCAGTCTTTGTCTCCAGCCTTTGGACATGATGATGAGAGGCCTTTTTGACTTCCGGGCACAGGCTTCTGCCAAGCTTGTGGCAGCTAGGTTCTTGCATAAGCATCTCCTCCCACCTCCCTAGGTGAGGAGGTGAAGGCAATTGTGCCAAGTGTTTCATCTCCTCACACAAGGTTGTGTCTGCAGGATTTCATGAGCCCTCTGCAGAAATACTGGGGTGGTTTGTAACAAAACTTAAGGGTCACGGTGAGGAAGAAGTACAGCAGGCAGCAGAGATCTTGGTGTCTGACTGAGGTTGCCATGTAGGTTTTGAAGTTCCCAGGAGCCTCTGGGTGCTTCCACAGCGAAGGCTAGCTGGTCTTTGGGGTCTGTCTCTCACCTCTTCCTGTCTGGAACCTCGTTAGTGGGAACATATGCGGAGCTTTGTTTTGGGTAAAGGAAGCCCTGATGTATTTGCATTTAGCCTCTAGCAGACTAGGACATCCCCAGTTCTTGCTGTTTTTCCAAACCCAAGCTACTCCTGTTTTAAAATTTCCATCCACAGTTTTCCCATTAGGTCCTGTCTGCCTGCATCCCACGGCCATTCTGGTAACACGCTCATTAGAGAGCCCTTTTTGCAAGTACCACACCTTGTTGGTGTTTGTGAGGGAAGCCATTTCTACATTAGTAGCACAGAAGACAGGTATACTATCCTAATGCAGTGTTCAAACCGTGGAGCTAGGCAGCGTCATGGTGAAAAAGAAAGCTACAGAAGGTGTATTTGCTAAGGTTGTTCCTCTGGTATAATCCTGTGTCTGCTATGAGTTTTTTTTCAAACACAGCTTTGTCAGTCAGGGACCTCACCAAGGCAGGCACAACTTTGGTGGAGCTGTGGCTTTAGGCATGTTCTGCATAGCTCTAGTAGCAGAGCAGAGGGCACACGAGCAAAGTCACACTGGGGTCCCTTTTGGTTTAAACTAGTCCTAGACTATTATCTGTAGGCAGGAGCTCTGAAACCAAAGGAAAGCATTGGTTTCTAGTGCTGACCTTCAGTACAGCGTGGTCTGAATGTCATGTTTAGGACCCAGTGAATGATAGAGATGAAGATCTCTAAGTGCAGCCTGGCCCCTGTGCTTCTAGTCCCTTTCGCTAACTGCTGAAACACCTGCTTTTTATGAATAATGAATTTTTTCTTTACCTCTAGGGAAGATGCATAAACTTCACCCGGGTGAAATCAGATGGAACCTCTGCCCCTTACAGCCCACCGCTGAAGCTGCTGCGGCGCGATGATGTTCCCCTCAACAATGCTCCGAGGAATCCTTCTTCTCCTGTGTCTCTTCAGCCCCCTTCCAGGCAGCCGCCTCCTGGTCCACCGCCATCCCGAGCCCCTCCTGGACCTCCTCCTTCGCGCCCACCCCCACAACCCATGGCTTAGAGTGCAGCAAAACCCTTGTCGACAAAACATGTCTCATTGCTGAACACGGCATATTTATTGAGTATTGGTTTACAGTTAAAGATATCAGAATTTGTTGCTGGTCAGCAAAAAAAGAAGAAAGAAAAAAAAAGAAAAATTGCCAAGTGTGAATTTTAGTGTATGGATATATTTATACCACATAGGCCGAGTAAACAGTCAGTGGATAGATTCAGAGCTATGGGGTATAGAAATAAACCAAAGTGATCATCTAGATACAGTAGCAGATTTTTGTATGTATACATTTAAAGATCTATTTACATATGACATTTGTCTGACTTGGTATGTCAGATCATTCATTAATAACTTTAAGTGGTACACATGCATCAGTTGTTTTGATAGCTGCCACCTGCAAGTTGTTTAAACATATTTCATTGAGGAATTTGCTTTCTTTTCCCCAACAGTACTGCATCCAGATGTTAGTATGGAACAATAATTGCAAAAATATGCCTTTTGTTCTGCATGTGGAATTTCCATGAATGTTTATAAGAAGGCTAGTGATAATGAGGTAAAATGAGACTATGTACCAATAATCTAGCAACAAGTAATCTAGCATAGAAGGGAGGTATCTTTTTCTCCTGAAAAAATAAATTTTGAGCCTGCCATCTCTGCATATGTTTAGACTTGGTTGCATAGGACAGCCACTGAAGGCCAGATACTGGTTCTAGAAATCCAAACGTTGGACAAGACCTGAGTTCAGATTTGTCCAAACTTCAGAGGAATGTTGAGAAAAACATTTTGGCTAGGTGTTCAGTTTTCATTTACAGAAAATATAGTCCAAAATGGAGCAAATAGACACGCAATTTAATCATGAATGCTGCAATATGGAAACAGTATATGTTTGTTATTTATATCAGCAGCAATGAGGGACTGATTCCTTTGCTATTTCATTAGATAAATTTCCTTTTGATCATACTGACAAGCAGAACTAGATCCTCTTGTGATTCAAACATGAATTCCTCCATGAGTAGTTTTTTCTTTAGGCAGCCCCGATCCCACTGATACGTAACCTTGCAGTCTACCTGTGGTTGAGAGGCATGGCATGATGTGTCAGTATGACCTTTTATCCCTGTTTTACATAATGTTTGGCTACAGCATTTCCCAAACATTGTGACTGCTTGCCCATGACCTCAATTCTTTGTGTCATCAGAAAGTGATGTGAGCACCCACACAGAGGTGGGAATTTATGACGTGGGACTGTGGGTCAGCCCATGGATAGTGTTCACTAAGCAATACCTGAGTGGGTTGTGCCCAGATCATTCCCTAGTGAATCAAAATAATACCTGAGCTTGCTTTTTCTCCACCACCACCTATCTGTCATATTGTATGGGAGAGGGTGGCTGCACATCCTTATGCTGGTTTGCTTTGGCACTGGCTGTAGAAATAATGTTTAAGTTGCATTATGACACAACATATACCTATCTCTCCATCTGTGTGTAGGTGTGTAGCACATCACAGTAGTTATTGGCACATAAGTCCAAGATAAAACACTAACTGTATCATGCAATTACTCCAGATTTAAGGCCTCTTTGTGCAGTTGTTACAGCCATATAAAGTTGCACTGGTACAAATAGAAATCAGGCTTACTGTTTCCAGTGGCAGTCCTACTTGCAGAACACCCTACTAAGCTCTCATCGATCTATGCTGATCACTGTGACACGCTGTGTATATGCAGCTGAGGCTGTCAAATATAAACTCAGAAGAACCACAGAGCCTCTTTCTCCTCTTGCACTGCTCTGCTCTCTTGAGTTATGCTCTTACCTCATATATATTGGTGCAAGTAGTGGAATCACACTCATGAGTGCCTGCTGGCCTTGGAGCTTTTCCTAATTTAGGCCTGAGCCAGCAAGGCACTTCTGCATGCATTAAAATGTCCTGCAGGTTAAGAGGAACATCCTTATGCCCAAGTACTTTGCTGACCTGTGATTCATTGTGATCAGAAAGGAGAACTGGGATGCATTCAACCCTGTCCTCATTCTTTTTAGTCACTTGAATAGGGTCTGCATAATTTGGTCCATAAGAATGGATTTCTGTTTGGAGGAGAGAGAAGTGTGTGTATGTGTGTGTGTATCTGAGTTTGCATGTGGGAACTGTGTAGGTTTTTGTTTGGTTTCTCTTCCTTTACAAAATTGCTCAAAGAGTAGCACTCCTTTGAATTGAAAGGCCTTTTGAAGCCAGTGTGACATACAGTCATCACTTACTTGCTTATCTCCATTTCTTTCAGTTGAAAGGGAAAACTAAAACGTCCAATTTTCCACTTCAGTTCTGGTGAAGCTCCACTTTTGACACCAGTGAAAGGAACTGGATGACGGCAGTGAGGGGGTAGGGACATGGATGCAGGGCAAGGTGCTTTACAAGCAGAGATCATTGGCTGACGTTATTTTGGTCGTACCGAAGCCTATGGGAAATAACCTTGCTGGGTCTAAGACCAGTTGTAATGTGTACATCACAAATGATGTAATAATAAAAGGGAAAACTTGCTTATAGCGTTTGATAATGTTGAATTGATGGGTCAGGAGTAAAATTTAGCTAATGAAGAAGCCTGGGAGACAGATTTTTTACTGTCTTGCACCTTTACAGACCTTGAGAGGGGTTAGCAGAGTTGTTGCAGATTTGCAGGATGTTGGTAATATTTGATTCACTTCCCGTAAGAATGGGGGTGTTGGCTTAGGGAGGGCTTCTCACAATCACACATCCAACATGCCTGCTTGCAGTTGAAGGCAATGTTCTTTGCTAGAATAGCCAGTCTTGCAGACGGAACAGATATGAAGTTTCTGCATAACTTGCAAGTGCAGCGAGGATAGGAGTGGTTTGGGCTTCCAGGTGATCAGATCTGTTTATGATAGAGCAGGAAGCACTATGAATTTGAAAACTAGATTCAGCACCAGTGGAGTTCCCAGCATTTTCACTGTATAAAATTAAGCATTTGGTATGTCACTCAAGTTTTGGCTGCAGCTTCTGTGACAGGAGCACTGCAGGTTTAGTTTGCTGGTAAAGCTGGAAGAAGAGAAAGTGAACCTGAACTGAATTGCCTTTGCAAAGGTAGGGGCAGTGAATATGCTGCACTAGTTACAGAAGGGCCTTTTGGTTGTATAGAAGTGTGCCCATTCGCAGTGATCTCAGACACTGTAACAGTGCAGTAGGAGAAACTGGTTGCTATTTTACCATCTGTTGAGGTTGATCCTTACCTGGTGTAAATCAACATAGAGCAACTGAAATCAAGGCAGTAATACTGGTGTCTGTCAGCTGAAAGCTGGCTCAAAATAAATGAAAGGACAAAAGCCCTCTAACTGGCTTTGTATTTCAATGTTTGTTTCGGCATGCTTGTGTGTCAGTCGTGATTACAGCAGTTACACTGCTAGGAAATGTTCTCATGTGGGATGATTCCTCTGTATTTTCCAATATATAGCATCGTTTGAAACTTGCAAAAAGAGAGTATCTATTGCTTCACCAAATTCAAGAGAAAAATGGGGATTCAGGGGACATTTGCCTCACACTTAGCACAGATGTGAAATGACACAAGGTGCAAAGCAGTGGGGAGGGAAACCCCATGAGTTTAAAACTGATATAGAACTGAATTGATCAAAGCGTATTTATGGCCATCTTTAACCTCAGTGCATGTATTGCCATCTGTGGGAGTAGCCTGCAGAGCAGACGGTCCTAAATGTGAAAAAGAAAAAAAAAAAAACCAAAAAAAAAACAGCTCCTCATCTGAATGAGTGAGTATAACAATGAATGACATTATTTCATGAACTGTACCAGTTCAAGTGCACGTGCACCTGGTGCTCCTAAATGCTTTTTACTCCTGTTGCTCTTTAGACAACATGATCAGTAATGTGCTTTCTCTCTTTAATCGTTTTCTGGTTTTATTGTACTTTGTTTTATATTTTTTTTAAAAAAACATATTTCAGTGAGAAAACAGCCCTACTTCTGTAAATATAGAGTTTAATTTGGAGGGGACAGCACACTTCTGGATGTTACTGCTGGACAGTTATTTATTAAAAGGGACTTAAGGTAAATAAATACAGGTGGCTCAGGATACATGCATGCAGTGTGATAATGCAGTATAGCATTTCCAGTTCTCTGTAGTTTCGGGGGAAGGGGAATTTTTGGGTCATCCTAGTTTGTTTAGAAGTTTATTACTGATCTGATACTTTTGAATAATGCAATAGAGATTCCTAACATATAACAGTGCTTGAACAGTTGTGTAGATTTTTTCATTTGAGGGGGAGGGAGTAGTGAAGGAGAAATGTTTTAGTTTTTAAAGGAAAAAAATGTACTGTACTAAAGATTTTTAGAAAAAGATGTATGTTTTCAGAAACAGTAGGGATGGGGGCTGATAGACAGCCGGGGCATGGAGATGAGGGACAGAGGAAGCAGTTGGAATTTTGAGGGACAAAGAAGTTTTACATGGGGATATGGGTTTGTTACTGGTACATGTGGTACAAATTTCTGTAACTGACATGCTGCTTCCATGTTATAATCATATAACCTTTATGCATTTTATGCGCCCGCTCCATTTTTTCTGAGAAAACCTTGCAAATGTAATGCCTGCACGCAAATGTGGGAGATGTAGCCGAAGTTTTATAATCCAACATAATGTAGTTTTAATGGGATCAAAATCAACAATAAAAGTGCTTACTGGTTAAACACTACAGAGAATTTCATTGCAGGTTCATTTTAAGAGGGGATAAGCTTGTCTGTACCTGAGGAGAATATGGGGCTGGGCTGTCAGAACTCCCATACCCGAGTTGCTACTGATTTATTATTTGACTAGAGAGAAGGGTATATTCTGTGCCTCAGTTTCCTGTTTCTAGCCTGAGAATTTAGATTTCTGCCTAATTCAAAGGTAAGCCATCGTTTGTTGGAAACCCTTTGAGATCTCAGGTAGCAGGGTAAATTCCGCTCAGTAAATTCCACTGGACTCAGTATTCAAACATCGATTGACATACGGGGCAGGATCTGAACTTATTGTTGCTATCTCAAAGATAAGCCACATAACACATAGAAACAACAAAGTAAGAGCCATGCAAGATAAAAAGACTCCTGGCTACAGTGTTTTCACAGGTGTAGGATTTGCCATAGGATTTCTCTTTGCTAAAGTATTGAACTCTAGCATCTTATCTTGCATGGCTTTGAACACAACTACTGATTTTTAGGAGTCTTGCCTGAAAGACACAGGACTGGATCATAAGACCCCTTCTCCCTGTCTGTCTTTGAAGCTAGTTTTTTCTTCCCTCTCTGCTGTTAATTATTCCTCTGTATCTCTTCGAGCCTCACTGAGGATCGGGAAGGCGGGGGCTGGTGGAAACATAAGACAGGCAAGAAGGTCAACAGGGGTAGGCCACCCCAGCAGGCTGCAATTATGGGTAATTGAGGCTGCTGCAAAGCTGCTGAGCTGTGCTATGCACTCAGTGTGCCCAGCATGGCAGGCCCAGCCTTGTGTGCCATGGGAAAGGAAGCTGGTCCTTGCACATACACAGCCCCCTGAGCCCGTATGAGCCTCATCTGCAGAAATGGTGGGCACTGATTTTTTGGGGGTCTGGTAGCTGCATTGTCATCGTAGCAAAGCAGGTGGGAGCAGTGTGGTGGCCTAGCTGGGCACTTCCCTCCCTCTGGCAGCTCCAACTGGCTGTGCTGCTAATGGGAGCCAAAAATCCTGTGCCTGGAGCTGGACTCTTCCATCGTGGAGTCAGGGGCTCTGACAAAGAGCCCGGCTTGCTCTCACTCTGCTCCCCAAGCTGGTAAGACAATACTTGCCCAGAATGGTTTTGTGGTCTTCACTCTTTTTTGTTCCTCCATCTGCTTCTTAAGCGAAAGGCACACTTGGGCTCTCAAAAGAGATCAGATAAACAAAAGCAGTCCTGGAGCCAAGGTTCTGGGCATTTTGTTCTGCGTTAACAAAAACCCGACACTGGCTGCAGCTGTGGCTGGTTGGGTTTGTGCATGCCTGAAACAACAAAATTCAGATCTGACCTGAACTTCCCCAGAAACTGGGAATGTGCAGATCCAGGGCTTTGGTTACGAACTTGCCTATAAATAGCCTCTAATGCTGATTCAGCATCTTTCACCAAACATATTTCACAGTCTCAGGAGTGGCATTTACATGTGAACATATACCAGCATACCCTGTTTGGCTGCATGGCAGTCAGCAGCGAGAATTTTACTGGCTTCAGCAATCTGAGCCAGGAACTGAAAAAATGCCCTTTTCCCTATCCTCCCATTCCTTAAGAAACCACAGGCAGAGCATGTTGCCCATGCTGGAAGTTGTCTGATCTTCACTCTGTGAGCGTGCTTTGCCCTTTGGGTTAGGACTCGTCTCAAACTTCATCGGTATCTACAGCAAAGTTCCTCCCTTCCTGCACATTGAATACCTCCCTTTTCACTGCAAGGGAGGGTATGCTGGGAGCTTTCTAGCCAGGTATTACTCTGATTTATGACTGCAGCTCAGGAGAACTGTGAAACAATGACATGAGATTAAAGAGTTCCCCTAAAGAAAGGGAACATCCTAAAAAAAATGCTGAAAAATTGAAAAATTTTTCCTTTTAAGCTTTCAGAGATGCATGATTGTTGTGCATGGATGAATACTTCACTGAAGGTCCTTAGATAATCCCAACTCTTTCTCGACCACAGAATTCCCTGAAGTGAGCTCTCCTCATGCCAGCCTGTCACTGCCATATAGCAGCTGAGTTGCCCTTTGTCCATGCTGGTGTCCTCCTGCATTCTGCTGAGCCTCTGGGCCATGACTGTTGGGTGTTTCTTCATGACAGAAACGGGGGCCCTGCAGAAATGTCCCAGGTCCTGTGACCCAGAACACCCCACATGGGAGGTATATACTTTTCCCTCTAATGGCAGAGGGATATGGATTTAGAGCATGAGTCTTCCCAGAGGGCACAGGGGAACGCAGCACTCAAGACATATCCACATGTAATAAACATGCATGTATTTGACACAGGTTACTGAATAAAGCTATTCTTGCCTTATTGATCATGGCTCACGTGCTTTTAAGGTAAAATACTAAGTGGTCTCAAATTTTTTCTAGTCTCCATTTTTTTCAGTATGCAGAAAGATATGTTTTGAGGTGAAACCAGGAGTCCCAAGATTCCCCTTCATCATCAAAGGGATATTTGGCCAACCAAAACCAATGGGAAAATATGGCAAACATACATGGCAGCTCATCCCCTTCAAAAACACAACTGTGGCTGCTTTGAGCTTCTCTTGTGCATCAGGAATAGCTTAGTTGAAAGTGAACACACCTAAATGTAGGGATTAGTCCTGGTCAGCTTTGGGATTTTTTTTTCTATTCTTTTCTGTATTTCTCACCCACCTGTGTAAGATGTGTTGAGATCTTTGGCTCTAAGGGGCTGCCCATGCAGCAGTGATGCTGTTGGGCCTGGTGCCAGTTGGGAAATGCAGCAATGTCCTGAGCAGATAGGTGCCTTCAGAAGGTTGTTAATAACCCTTACAAAGCCACTGTCATCATGGGGGTAGACTTGGGTCTACCATGGGCCACCAGGAGCCACCTGCTCTGGGAATGCACACAGCCTGTGTCTGAGACACCGTGAGTGACAGCTTGTCCACCAGGACAGTCACTGAGACCCCAGTGGGGTCTGTCTCTTCCCAAGCTAGCAGGTACAGCCAGGCACTACTGGTGCCTTGGAGCACTTGTCCTTCTCTAGGGGAAAAAGTAGGCAGGGAGGAACTGCAGCTCTCTGCAAGCTCTGGAGTTTCCCAGCCTTCTGTCTAATTTTTGCCAATACTAATGGTTTCTGCATCACTGAAGTGACTCACAGATCAAAATAGGAAATAGCTCATTTCCCTCCCAGACATGCAAAGGAGCAGGTCTGCCTCTAACCCAGGCCAGCCAGACCCAGCACTGCCCCACGAAGAGCAGGCAGGATGTTTCCCAGGTGGCCTGAGGCAGCGGTTCTACCATGGCCTCCTGGAAGGTGTATCCGGAGGGTGAATTTTCTGCATCCTACATGAATCCTGTTCTCCTTTTCCTGAGCCATGCACAGGCAGTGGTTGTCGGCTCCCCGAGGGCCCAAGCTGCAGCCTGCTGGTGCCAAGAGGGGCTCTGAGGAGTTGACAGAACGCCCCCGGCTTCACCAACTCTGCGTAGTGATTTTTGTGGGGTGGCACAGCAAACATTAAGGCTTTCCTTCCCTCCTGTGATGGCACAGGCAAACCAGGATGAGGCTGTAGCTGTTTCTCTGCCCTCCATTTTGTGCCTCAGTTTCCCTTGCTGTAGGGACAGAGCCCAGAACTGGCTGTTTGAACTGTACAGCTCAGCCCTCCTAACCAGGCAGCTTCTGCAGCTGTAGCTATGGTGGCTGCTCTCAGACTCAGCAGCTGCCAGCTTTCCTCTCTTCGTACCTTTGCAGCTCCCCCTGGGGCAGAGGGAAGAGGTGGGAGAGGCTCCTGGTGCTGGCTGTGTGCATGACTCACATCTGGCATTCCACTACTTTTGGTAGTTCAGGAGCAGCCCCAACTCACCAGCAGGAAATGTGTAAAAATAGCCACTGGTGTCTTTGCAGCCAAGCAAAGTGCATGATGTCTCTGTGCCAGGATCTGGACCCAGCAGCCCCTTTCCTAACCAGCTCTTGGAGAGTTGCATGCAGAGGACAACCTGTGGAGAAGCACTTGCCCCAACAAGTCTACTGCTACTCAGACAGTGGGCTGAGGGCAAATGCCAGCCCCCAAAGCCCGTTGGGTTGTTATTGTAGGGTTACCTGTGAGCCCCAAGGCGCTCTGTCACTGCCTGACTGTCAGCACAGCAAAGAGGGAGGTGACTGAAGCTATCCTGGATGCCATGCTCTGAGCAGAGCTCTTCCACACCCCAGGGTGGAAAAGGGGCCGTAAGCAATCACAGCTTCACTGCACCCCTGTCACCCTGGCTTGGTGTCCCCACCAGAGCTGGGGACTGGAGTCCCAGCAAGCGCCCTGGCTGCCCCAACCCCCCTGCTCCTCTGCTGAGGGGTGAATCCCCCCCAGCGCTTCGTCCTGCCTCATCACGGGGCCTGGCAATGCTCATGGTGTTTCCCCCTCCTCGACGGTGGGAATAGAGAGTCTTTCCCAGCATGGATGCTGTGAGACCCAAATCGATACCAGCCAGGAGATGCTTCCTGTGGAAGGCAGGCCACTGGAGGGCAGGGCTCCACAGCCTATTCCCGCAGCGCAGCAGCCCGCTCAGACAGAAATCAGCACTGCTTTAAAAGAGACAAAAAATTTGTTTCAGGATGGTTTTGCTGTAGAAACGCTGCTTAAACCAGCAGCTCCAGCTCCCAGCAACACCCTCTTCTACCGCCCACAAAGCGAATGTGCTGTCCAGGTGCAATCTGTCATTTTATCCTGCTAAGGAGCAACTCCCTGGCTGTAAAACCTGTGAGCCACATCCCTGCCATTCTCTCTCTGATCCTCCCCACCTTCATCACCGACCAGTATCTGTCTGAGCCACCACGAGCACGAGGTCCACATGCTCAGCACAGTCCCTAAGGTGGGAGCAGCTTGCTGCTGGAAATACGTGCAACCCTGGTAGATCAGGTTGCTTTTGTCTGTAGCATTGCATGCCTGTAATCTTAGAAGGGGGTTAATGCAGACGTGTATCTGTGTGATTGACCTGCTTCACGAAGACACATGCACACACTCACATCAGGAGAGAACTGCCTTTTGCTAGAAATGGAAATTGGAAATGGGAATTTTAAAGTCCCCTGGGATAAGAGTTTTCATTTGTTTTGCAGTTACCATCAACTTGTGATGCAATGCAGCGCTTTTCCTGCTTATATTAAGAAATGCCCAAACTACTGCTGTGATTCCCAAAAGGTCATGGGACCAGAACTGGACATGCTGACCTAGCAAAACCAATCCTCCAGAAATCACACAGTTTCTGCAGCAATGTGATCCTTAAAAAAAAGAAGATGGCTGTTTCCTAAGCCAACACCATCTATTGTTATGCATCTTGCAGCAAACACCCTGCAATTAAAAATGGTCTGATGGCTAAAGGCTTACACTGAGGTTCAGTTCTTGGACTGGGAAAGGTTCAGCCTTTCTAGGCCATTCAGTAGCACAACTGCAGCTAGGTAACTAACCTGGAATTCCCCCTGCTCAGTGCTCTCTGTTTCCACTGCAGGCTGACACATGAAGGACTGCTGAGGCAGGCCTTGGGGCTGCAAAGTTTCCTCCTTCCAGCACTCACAGACCTCTGCCACAACTGGTCCTTCCTCAGCTCCTTCTATGGTCAGTCTCTCTTTCCAAGCTCTTTCTTTCACTTTCCTCAGAGCCACTCCTTTCTTGGCCATGCTGCTGCCTCTTGCAGCCTCCGTGCAGCACCAAACTGTTACTGCAGCAGCGTGTATGAGCCCGTGCTGTGCTTTCTACACTGCACTTCATACAGACACACTCACTGGTGAGCTGTGACCTGGTTGCTATGTCACTACCAAAGAGACACAGATCGACCCTGAAACATGTGCCTCCAGGCAGACAAGTCTTGACTATCAGTCCTCTTCTGTTCTTGCATCTAACTGACCTGATCTATGAGCCGATGACAAGGATTCTGTGTCTGAAATGTTCAGCCCTCATTTATCACCTTTGTGCCAAAAATTGGCGCTGAAAATAACCCACCACTTGGGACACAAGGCTGTCTGTTGAGGCATGAATGAATACTTCGTGCCATTCTGCAATTGAGACACTGTAGCACTGTTAATCTGGCTCTTGGGAGAGCTGGTTTAGATTTTTTGCTCCTTCCATGGCACTGGACGCATCCTCTATGGTTTGACCCAGTGGAATCTAATTGCCTCAGTATCACAGAGGGACTGTTCTTACATCACCCACCCATATCTGGCAGAGGTCTCCAAGAAAAGAATTGAACACTTGGAAGATTTTCAACTAACAGAGCTAGACTACAGCCCTCAGTTTAAGGAGAGATGGCTGTTTTAGCAGTGCTATTGCTATTTTTATTGCCTTTAATGCAAAAGTCTTATCTAAGATTGTTTGCCCTGTTTTCTGTTCTTACTACAAAAACAATTTGTGAAATGTGTTGGTTTCTCTTAGAAAGCAACAGCCGCTTTGCAGGCACATAATAAAATACAAAACCAAACAATTCCCACACACACATTCCCAGTAGCTGTGAATTAGTTCTTCAGTGGGCCCTAGAAGCTGGCATTCCACAGAGGGGGAGGATGTGTAATTGTCCACATTATTGTGAGATCTGGCTCAGCAACCTGTCTATGCCTTGAATGACAAATTGTGACAAGCAGTCCCATTTATCAAAGCCTTGCTCCTGCCAATAAGTGCAAGTGAGTGCTTGAGTACTACTATGCAGTGTTCCCAGACTGTGGCATTGTGCAGTTACAAGCCATCATTCCTAGCCTAGCCAAACTAGTAGCAGCATCTCAAGGAGCCTGCTTGAGGATGCTGTTTTCAGTGTAGCCAGCTCTGGGCTGGAATATAACCATTTCAAAGCTCAAGGCAAATCCAGCTGTAGAGAAAAACATGAAAAAGAACACTAAATGCAATCAAAATGGGATATACAAGCAGACAAAGAGTCAGTGACAAAACTGGATGTTCCCTGAAGCATAGTATTACCTCCAGTTTTACCGTGAGATCAGAATTGACACCTTGTTCTTTTGTTTTTTAACCTCAGCCTCCTTCAGCACAGATCACTCCACAATGCTTGAACTCTGTGTGGATCTTGAGTCATCCAGATGCAGCTGTGTGTTAGTTTTCGCTGTGGTAGAGTTAATTTTCTTCACAGTAGCTAATATGGGGCTGTGTTTTGGACTTGTGCTGGAAACAGTGTTGATGATAAGGGGATGTTTTTGTTACTGCTGAGCAGTGCTTACACAGAGTAAGCCTTTTCTGCTTCTCACACCACCCCACCAGTGAGGGGGCTGGGGGTGCACAAGCAACTAGGAGGGAACACAGCAGGTCCAATTGACCAAAGGGATATTCCACACCATATGACATCACACTCAGAATATAAAGGTGGGGGAAGAAGAAGGAAGGCAGGGGGGACATTACACGATAGAGCCCTGCTTTCCTGGAGATGGCTGAACACCTGCCTACCAATGGGGAGCAGTGAATGAATTCCTTGTTTTGCTTTGCTTGTGGGTGCTGCTTTTACTTATTAAACTGTTTTTATCTCAACCCATGAGTTTTTCACTTTTACTCTTCTGATTCTCTTCACCATCCCACTGGAGGGGAGTAAGTGAGAGGCTGTGTGGTGCTTAGTGCTGGCTAGAGTTAAACCATGACAAACTGCTACTTTGGGGGCAGTACTACATGATCAGCATCAGGATGAGCCTGTGACAGGGGCTGCTGGCTCAATAAAAAAAAAGTAGTCGGGGCTGCAAGTCAGTAGGGGCTGCAGAGGATGGAATCAGGTGGTGGCCCCTTGTCCCAGCTGTGTCCAGCTTACCCCAGCCCTCAACATGGCAGCAGGATTTCTGAAGACTTATTATTGTCTCCTGTCTGTAACCAAAGGTTTGTCTCTCCTCTCTGAGCTAGGTAATGTGTGATTTGTGGCTCTTGGCCGTATAATGATACTGGCAGACACCTTGGCTGACCAGGAAGGCTGGACACCTACGCTGTATGCCATGCTAGTAGTGTAGCAAACGTGCTATTTGTCTACCCTTAGTAAAAGTAAGTTATGTCTCCATCACTATTAATAATTGTATAAAAGCCAGAGAAAAGTGTATCTTACCAAGAAAGGCCGCCCAACACGCCAATCAGTAAACGGTATGTTGCTGCCTTGCTACAAACAGATGGACTTCAGACACATCCAGGAACTTTTTCTCTTCTCCCGTAGGCTGCTCTGCATAAGCCTGTCTCCATTGCAGGGTCATTTCAAGCAGCAGGACCGTCTTTAATTGTGTACAGACACCTGTGCTTATTCCATCAAGGACTACACAAAAAATAATCCCCATAGAAGTAGGAGGGGACATTCACAAAATGCTTCACATGCAAGCACCCAAAGGCTTCCTGCATGCTGCCTGCCACCTGCATGTGAACTCCTGGCATCTGTCCTGTCCCCGTCAGACCCAAGTGAGATGCCTTTGCCCATTTTGTTTCAGAGGGTGCTTTATTTGTTGGCCTTTGGGGTTAAACAAGAGCAGCAATTGCCTGCTTTCTGTGGGGAACAGTTGTTAGGGCAACTGGGAGGAATTCCTTGGCACCATCGCTAGCACAAGAGAGGAATGAACAGAAAAATGCTCAGCCAGAGCCAGCCAGAAGCAGAGCAGAGCCAGAGCAAGCCAAGGGGATGCGCTCTGCTGTGTTTGTGCTAGTGCCTCACCCTGGTTTGCCCACTGGCAGCCCAGGGGCCCTGTGTGGCAAAGGTGATCTGGAAAGGCGAAGTCGACACACCCTTCACTAACCCGTGCAAACCTCTGTGCAGTGTCCCTGCAGCACTGGCTGTCCCTGTTGATCCCAGGGCTTGTCCTCCTGACCTACAAAGGTGCTGAGGGAAGTCAAACCCTGAGTTTTTACTCTGTTGCTGCCTCTGTGATTGAACACCCCCCACAACATATATACATGAATTTTTTCTTATGATACTTGGCACAAGGCTGCTTGCAGTAATGAAAGAAACTTGGAAAATTGTGCTGCAGTGGTGAGTTTCAAATGGAAATAATCCTATTTTGGGGTAATTTTCACTGTGAAAGATGGTTCAAAGGCACAAGAGGGTGCAGGGTGAGCACTGAGCCACCTGGTATGTAAGTACAATTTTTTTAGGCTTCAGTGACTTTATTTCTGCATTACAGGTGCTCTCCTTACTCAAAACTATTGTCTTCCCCATTTGCTCATTCTCCCCAGCTCAGACCTCTTTCATAAACAGACAATAGCTTCTTGTTTGGATTGGCTTGCTGGCAAATTTGCACAGCTCTCCCATATAATGATCTGATTTCAGGTGATGGTGAGCTGGTTAGTAGATGTAAGGGTATTTGTTCTTAAGAACTGTGAGGGCATTCAGCTGTCTGTATCCATGTGAGTACTGATAAACAGGAAGAAAAGAAGAAAAAAAAAAGGGGGGGGGGGGGAGCAGCAAAAGTCAAGAAGAAGGTAGTGCCCAGTCTCTGGCCTTGTTTGCACAGTCGCTTAAAACCCACAGGATGAAACTAGTTCAGTTTGCACAGTCAGAGAGTACAAGCCTGTCTGCAAACGCAGCAGCTGCTGAGGCAAGAGGCTGGTTTAAGTCACAGGAAGGTAAGGCAAAGTGTTGTTAATCATGAGGGTAGAGCTAAAAGACTTGTAAGCAAGGGGGTTATGTCCAGACCTGGAAGGCATAGTACCGCATGAGTTTGGTGATTTCTTTTGTGTATGAAAGGAAATACCGCAGTTTGCTGAACTGTTTCCTCATCAGAACTATAGTTCTACATGGTGTTGCTTGCAGACTGGATCGGAGAAAGCTATTAAGCTTTCAGCCTTGTAACAGAACACCTCTCTCCTGTTTCGTCTGAGGAATGTGCTCTGATTTCCTCAAATTTAAGTAGTTATGTTCTATGATTTATCAGATTATTGCTTTGCATGAGTGTCTCTGTGTGTTTGGTCTCTTGTTTCCACGATGATTCCACATGATTTCCAATTTCCTGGCTGAAAAAACAAATACAGACTTTGGGGTGAAATTCCCAATGGACCGTGCTGTTCTTGTTAGGCCTGAAAAAGTTCTGTAAGAAGTGAAAGCCATGGAGTAAGTGAAATTGCTGAGCAGTTGAAAACCTGGTTTCCATAAGCTTTCATGTCCCAGAGCAGTTAGCTCCTGGCCTGAAACTTTCCAGGCACAGGGCCAGACTTTACAAACCTACAGATGGGAAAGGGGAAAAGGGGGCTGTACCCTAGAAGACTTTAGTCACCCTCAATCTGAATTAGAGTATCCTTTAGACTGCTCTCATTTGACCTAAAACAAAGCAGTCGGAGCTTAGTGGGTGGTAAAATCTCCTTGAAAGAATGACAGTAATGAACTGTTCTAAGGTTATCAGCACCTTTATTTCACGCCTTGAATATTTTTGAGGTTTGAAAAAGGTTGAGCAAAATCCTGCTTGTGATTTCTTTCGTAACTTTCCTTACACTGGTTGCATATGCGTCAGGGGCAGCTCCCATGTCACTGATTCAAGCTTGGAAAGTCCCAAGGGTGGATTCAAGAAAAGTGAAGTGCCCTAGTAGATTCTTAATTTTGTATAGCTAAAAACTGTTTTGGACCAAATGGCTTAAAAACACATAGACCAAACCTGATTATAGTGCATGTGCTGCTTCTGCTGGAGGTTTCTGCCCAGTCTTGCTTGCTGATGGCTGTGCCAGGTATATCGGCAGGAACAGGGAAAGTCTGGAAGCCTAGAGGAGGCCTGGGGATTTGGCTTGAGAAGGATTCACTGTGGAGACACTTTATGAATGTCTGTACCCACAGCACGATGACCCATTGCCCAGGTAGCCATCTTGCAGGTAGATGAGAGTTGACCGTATTTTATGGGGTCCCACAGTACAAGCAAACAGGATCACTGTCTGAGTCAAGTTCTAATGACCTTAATATGATGTTGGGCAGAGTTTCTATTGACAGTCTTGTTAGTGCATTTGGAATGTACTTTCCAAAAAGGAGTATTACCTGAGGTGCAAAAATAGCTGGGGGGAGGGGGGTGGCTGGTGTAAGATAGTGAGGCTTGGGAGAACCCATACATCATTTTCTGCCCCTTTTCTGAAGTTTTGCATGTTCCTGAGGGCAGTCCCCAAGCTATATGTGAGGCTGTGCCTTACATAGCTTACTGGTGGTATAAAAGATGTGTGAGTGAGTCTCTCTGGTACACAGTAGTAGAGTGAATGAACCACAGATAAGATCACTCACACAGCATGTGTGTGTTAAGAGAGGGACAAGAAGTGTAGTGAAGAGGAGTCGGTTCATGTTTAAAGCTGGTCAGTTCAACAGCATCTGCACAAGCAAAAGGGATATTGGACTGTAGTGTCTACCCCCTGCTTCCCTGGCCTGCAAGCGCCAGCTGGTCTGGTGTACATTAAGACTGTGCAGCACTCCTCTGAGCCTTGCTGCAGGTTTCAGGTTTTCCAGACCTTTCCTAGCCCATCTATATTGATTTTTTTTTAAAAAATCTGGACAGTGTTTCTTTGCATTAAAATCCCCTGTTGTGACCCTTCACAGCCTTTTTGGTTCACGCTGGCAAGAATGACCACCTGGACTTTTTCCCATTTTCTGTCTGGTTTGGTCTCTGGTCCCCTCTGTGACCTATGTCTGTTTGCTGCAACTCTGTGATTTTTCTGTCTAGAAGGTTGTTTTTGTCCTTGGAGTCCTCAAGAAAGCTGACCTCCATGACAAGCTGACCCAATTAAATCCCAGTACAGGGAAAAGGCATGTGTAGCCAGCTAGGCACAGCCTTGGGAACCAGCAAAAGCAAATTTACCCGTCTTGCAAATCCACCTTACCCCTAGGAGGAGGAGGAATGAAGGACCACTCGCGAGCCCTCTTTGCTGTGTGCTGTTGATGAACCTGCCTCTCAAGCATGGCTAGAAACCACGCCAGTGCAGACCCTGTCAGCATGCTTCTTATGCCAAGGGCAATGCCTCCTCCTTCACAATTTGCCTTTGCCATAAGATGGATGTGTCTAAGGCAGAAGCAGCTGGCCCAGCTCGTTCTCTTGGGAATAGCCAAGAAAGCTTCCCAGGCCATGGGGGACCCAGCTGGGTTAAGCTAATAGCAACATGTGGGAAGGAAATAAGAGAGGTCTATAGTTTCATGTTTACCCAGTGTCCCGTGTGGGTCTGTGAATGTGAGAGGGGACAAAGCTTCTGTATAAGAGTTAAGATATAGCTTCCATCAGGGCAGTTTTAAATTTACAATAAACAAATAAATGCTGGCAAGGGTGCAGTCTGACAAAAGTCTAGACAGGAAAATATTGCTACAACCATAAGATATTTCAGCTGATTTCACTGAAACATTTATCCAAATTAAAGCATTAAGAGCTGCTCAGCTCTTTTAAAAACAAACACAAAAAAGGAAAAGAAAGAATTTCACACTCCACTCCTAAGCTTTAACATGTTATAGCAGCTAGTGCAAGCCCTATGACAACTTTGCCGGGATTGGCATTACTGAAAGTTGTTAGCCTTAAACGTGCTGGTCCTGTGTTAGCCTAGAAATGCTTCTTGACTCATGCCGTGCAAGTCTAGGTATGGGATCCTGGGGACCTCCCAAGTCTCTGTACAGTCTGTTGTTTTATTGAGCTTTACTGTAAGATGTAGAACATGTATGATGTGGTTTGTGGCTGTGTTTGTTGGTTGGTTTTTGGTTTTGTTTTGTTTTGGTTTTTTTAAATAAGCTTTTTGAAGGAGGGGTTTGCTAAGTTTCTATAGTCCTATTTTGCTGTGTTCCAGATTAGTAGAGATAGAAAGAGTTGGCAATAACAAGTGAGTGGCTTATTCTATTGTAGCATAGCAGAACTCAGAGTCTCAGTGGAGTTTTGTGCTGAGAAATTACCTGATTGTAATTTGTATGCTGTGTCGGTGCCAGAGGCCAAAAATGCAACAGAAGTGGGGAAGGGTGTGTGTGGGGAGAAGCAGTGTAAAAATTACAATGAGCTTTAGACAATGGGGTTGAATATAGGGCTCCTCGTAAGGGAAGCTTCATTTATTAAGCAACTTGCTCTCTCCCTGTGAGCTCATATGTGACAAAACAGGTTGAGTCATGTCTGAGGGCGTTGCCTGTGGAATTTGTAGATAAGGACGTCTTATACCTGTGTATTCTGAGCACAGAGAGGCCAGTTACGTTCTGCAGCTTCCAGAGGGAATAAGCCTCCTGAGGAGTACAGTTATTCCAATTTTCGTGTGGTAAGTTTATTGAAAAAACTTTTCTTTCTTTCTCTTCTCCCTTCACCCCCTTCAAATCTCTATTTCCCTAACTGTGAGGTGTGATACATGTGGGTTTTTTTCACCAACAGACACAGGTATCACTACTGAGACTGCAATGGCATGGTGGAAGGCCTGGGTAAGTAGAGGAAATACTGAAATAAGACACCTTGACTTCTAAGTGGTATCAGGCACTGTGTGGCAATGAAATGTTTCCCTTTAATAGTCAGCCAGACCTATTGACTGATTTTTCTGACTAAAAAATAGTTTTTAGCACTTCCAAACCTGTAATTAAGAAAGGTGTTAACATGATTGCTGGCTTTAAGAAGCAAAGCAGACTCTCTCTGATCCCTCAGTTGAGAGTGGTACAGGGCATGTCTGTGGGCCTTTATACACGGGGAGACAGCACTGGGGAGCAGTAAAGTAACACAGCTGAGGTCTGCATTAGGTCTAAAAGCTGCAGGCTCTTCATACACTCCCTTCTCTTGTGACAGTGAGTTCAGGGCACTGGCCTGTCCCCATTTTCATCCCCAGTTGTGCTGGCAGGCCGTGGTCACAGACAGAGATGTGGTCAAGCCACAGCGTCTTTTTCCTTGGTAGGTTTTTAATATTGCAAAGACAATGGGGACTTGGACATCCTATCAGTCTGCTAGGAGCCAGAAATCCTGTGTATGTTCTCTTTAAACTCCTGTGACTTTGAGAGGAGTGTGGCAGGATGGGGGGATGCTCATGGGGTGTGATCCAGGATACAGCTCAGGCCAGGAGGAAGGCAGCTCTGGTGATGTGCATAGCTCTGTTGCCATCGACGGTAGCTCTCCCATTTGCCTATGTGGAAGGCCAGGTTTACCCCTGGACTTTATCTCCAGATACCTATAAGCCAAGGCCTAGAAGAGACACGCTTGTGAAACATGATGGAGAAATACTGGTAGAGAAGTCTTCTTGCCCTGCCCAGTGACCTACCCAGCACCACTGCCAGTAGTACACAGGCTTTCTCTTGACTGCTTTTGTGTCATCTTTGGAAAGATTTGTGTTCCCCCTCCTCCTTGTTGTGCAGAGGGCTTCACGCTCCAGCAGCCTGAAGGGGGTGAGCTGGGCAGGGGACCTCCCACATGCCAGCAAAGGTACCCGGGAAGCACTAGGGAGCTGCCTTGCAGGGTATTGTATTACCTCAGGTGCGATGCATGGACATTACATTTTTCAGGTTCTCAGTTACAATTTTGTAACAGAGGGGTGGGAACAAACTGAAACACCTTGGGGGTTGGGGAATATGAAGCTAATTTCTGCTTTCCTTCAGATAGACATCAGATAGGCAGCTTTCCTAATCTCCAGATATGTTTTTGTATTGTTTTGTTTTGGTTTTTTCCCCCAGAAAGGTTAAAATGGTAATCTTCCATTCTGCTGATCTCCCTCTGCCTCCCTATTTCCATTTGGAAGTTTAGTACAGTAAAACAAACCTTTTTCAAGGCTAGAGTAGCTCTGACTTTAATTTTTCCCTTTCTGATGATCTGATCCACTCCCAGCGTCCTGTCCCATCTGTGTCCCCCCCCACCCCCGTCCCCCCAAAGCTGGAAATCTTTAGAAAATTTAGAGTGAGAAAAGGAGAAGGAGAAAAGTTGTTGAAAGCTCTAGTGATCTCTTACCTGTTGGTGTTGTAGGGGGTGAAGGCGTGAAGAGAATGAGAGGGCAAAGGAAGGATGGTAGAAAGGCACAGCCTTGGGATCAAGAAAAGCAAATCCACCCTGCTTGTGAATCCACCTTACTGTCCCCCAGGAGGGGGTTTCCAAACCCTTCATAAAAAATAGAGTTCAAAAGCAAACAGAGTGAAAAAATTTGAAACTTTTGCAGAAACATTCCACTGAAAAAAAAAACAGTAACCCCACCTGTCCCCAAATCCCAGCTTTTCAATAAACTACTGTTTAGGTTTGAAAACATTTTTGTAGGAAAACTTTTAATTCCTTTCCCCTTCATTTATGGGTAAAACTTTTCAGAGCATCGGCTGTAAGGTACACTGATTCCATTGTTTTTGTGCCAGTTATTCATCTTCACATGGGTGTTACTCAGATACCTTGTAGTTTCAGTTAGGTAACTGTAGAATCAATTCTTCTGGGAAACAAGACCAAACTGAACAGAGTTATTCTGGAAACATGTTGTGATTGTACCTGTGCTGAAATGATTAAATACACAGGGAATGAAATGTATGACTGAGTCATGAGTGTGCTACTTGAGTCAGGATGGGCTGTAAACGTTTATTTGAATTAGTATAAAAAAAAAGGACTATTGTTTAAGTTGTTTCTGCTGCCTCCAAATGAAAGCTCAGTTTTGCATTCCCTCTTTCTTTGAGTCACCAGGTGCAGATCCAGAGTGTTTCTTTCACATGAGCCGTTGTATGCAGCTAGAGGGGACTATCCATCTTTTTAGAGCAAAATGAGGGGGTTGAGTGTAACCTGCTAGCCGGAGCAGTTGTGATGGTGCTGTCTGACTTCACACAGGAGCAGAAAAGGAGTGCTTGTCCCACCACCTCAGCCAAACCTCCTGTTCCAGACTGATGACAAATCTTTGGGGGTGGCAATGATTTAGTCTGCCATTGCTCTTCTGCAGTGGCAGCTTCACCACAGCCTTAAATTCACTGCTCAGTAGTTGTCAGGACTCAAAGCTGCATCTAGTGAGAAGTTTCCTGTTGACACTGTCTGCTCTGCGGCTGCTCTCTGCTGTGAGCAGGGTGTGGTAGCACAAGAGCCTGTGCTGGCTGTAAAGCAAAATTCTGCAGACTGAAAACCTCTTACAGATATTCCTGACTGATGAACATACTGCCTCTCTTGATACTTCATCATTGCCTCTTGTTTGCTTGTCACTGCTCTCAGAGCTTGGCTGGCAAAGGGGCTTGCATGCAAATATGTGCCTGCTATATCTAGAAGGACACCTGAGCAGGTTTTCGCAGAGCCAGCCTGAACATCTGCACAGCACGGTGTGGGTATGCTTCAGCTGTGGCACTAGGCTAGATCTGGCACTTATTGATAGGCACTGCTGAGCATACAGCCATTAATCTTCCAGCCTTTCGTTAGAAACCAGGAATGCAGGTCCTGAAGAGAATTTCCAGAAGCTTTTCTACCCGGCAAGGCGTAGAGCCCTCTTTAGTACGGGAGATGAGAGTAGAAGGGACTTGCACCATAGCAGGAGGCTGCTGGGTGGCACTTGGTGGTCTGTGTTATGCAAGTCAGATGGGACAATCATAGTGATTCCTTCTGGTTTGTAAGCTCTGATTTGATGGTACTTTTTATCTGACTCTGAGGCCACCCCCACTGAAAAATCCATCAAGTCATACTGATATCATTAGTTCAATATTAACCATATCCCTGCAAGTAAATTGTTGAGAATATAGTATTTTCCTGGGCCAACTTAAATCTTTCTGCTGCTAAGGAACAGAAAATTCTGTCTGTTATGGGAATAAAGTGGTCATGACTCTCTATTACAAATCACTCATTTACTCCCCTTTTGATAGGACCTTATTGTTAGAGATGCATCAATATATTCAAGCCAGTCCCTTGACTAACAGCTTTTGTTAAATTCAAGCTCCTAAGCCTGAGTCCTGGTTGATGGCCACACTACCTTGTGGTGACTGGAATAAGTCTCAGCATGTCTTTCTGCCCCGGGACTCTTGCACTGGCAGTGCCTTAGGGGTCTGTCTGGAGGATTCCTGTTTATTTGCCCTTGGTTCAGGGGAGAACATCAAGCCTATACTTCTCCAGATGGATCTGTTCCTCAAAGTAGTCTCTTGGCCCAAATCCTTCCAGCAGAGATACCTCCTTCTTGAAATCAGCAGCGCACAAGTGAAGCAGCAGGGGGAGAATAAAGTTACTACCTAGAAAAATGGTCTGTGAGAGCATGACTATTCCACAAAATCAAAAAACTGTGGGTAAAAACTACCCTGCACCAAACTATTGAGCAATGTAGTTTCTAATGGCAATATGAGAGCATACATGTTAAAAAGTATTGTATTTAATGAATGAATAAGAAAGTCTAGGGTACTCGGCTTTTTCTACCAGACTGCCTTCACCTAGTGATTGTTGCAGCAGGGTCAGTCATGGTTTGCACTTCATGTTTCTGCCAGGAGCCAAAGGCTGGTAGGGGCAGTTGGAGGCAGGAAGCTTGTCTTCTCCTCGAAGCTCTGCTGAGACATTTTGAACCAACCCCTCCACTCTTCTGTGCCTGCCCCATGTGTAGGCAATTAATAATACTCATTTACTTTCCAAAATACCTTTTCTTCAGATGATGAAAAGCTCAGTGGCAAAAGTCCTGCATTTTTCTTCTTTTTTCAGAGTGAAGCAGAGGGCATGTCCGTGACAGGTGCTTTAAACTTTGACCCTGCACCTGATGCTCAGACGCTGTACAAGGCCATGAAAGGGCTTGGTGAGTTGACTCCAACCACGTGTAAAATCTATATTCTGCTTATAATTGTCCAGTTGAAAGCTATTCCTTAAGAAAATTGCAGCAGAGATACCATTTTTTAGTGTGGAAAATTAAAAATTAAAATTTCCTCGATGCATACTTAAACTTTTACATTATGAAGGCAATGAACTAGGGGAGGTTGTCTGAGTACTTGAATTGGGATTTTGGATTAATCTCAACTATTTTGTTCACTGTGTTTACAGTTTATTGTTGCTCTCCACAGGGACTGATGAACAAGCTATAATTGATGTCCTAACCAAGAGGAGCAATATGCAGCGTCAGCAGATTGCAAAATCCTTCAAAGGACAGTTTGGAAAGGTTCTTTCAAAACAAAACGATATTCAGTCACTGTTTCACTGCACACAGGGTGTAGTAAATGGGTGTACAGTTCATCCTGCAAGCATGGTGTAAACGATATGCAGGTCTTCCGCAAATGAGTAGATTAATACTTATAAATAAGGCCTGGGGTGAATGTGTGAACTTAATTTTTGGTCAGAAAAACTGTTTTTCCCCCAAAGATTGTAATTTTTTGTTGTAAAATCCATTTTGACCAGAAACAGTTTTTTTTTAAAAAAATCTATATTAAGTTAAGGTGGAACTTGTTATTGCTTTTGAAGCTATAGCAAAAAAAGATACCTTTCTAAGTGGCATTTTGAGTTAAATATTGATTTGGTTTTGGTCCCTTTTAAATGTCAAAGAAAGTTCAATTTAAAGACTTATTTAATTCCATTTGTTTGGAAATTCTGAAAATGAAAACATACTGCAGTTATTGACAACCATGTTTTTCTGTGGCTTTCTGTCTCTGATAAAATCTTTTATTGGGAAAACGCTTCCACCAGCTGTACGCCAGAGCTAGTTGTCTGAGAGTCACAGTTAAAGAGGGTGAAAGAAGGAAATGTATTGGGAAGGAACAATATAGGTTCTTGAGTCAGTACAGAAACAAGCGTCTCCAATGGCCCTTGCTGGAAGGGGGACCACCATGCAAGGGCCTAAGAAAGGGAAGCAAATGGGGGGAGGGCAAGTATGGGACAATGAACAGAGTGCTTGCATGCCATTAAAACAGGGTGAGTCATACCCTAAAAAACTGCATTGTAGTGAAAGGAATGCTTGAAGTCTATCTTTGAACAGCCTGCATGCCTGACTCTGCAAAACTCCTGGGGGCATGTTTATATGCAGGCTTTAGGGACTGGCTCTGTCTGAAGCTACATCCCTGCTCAATTCAAGGCCTTCAGCTGCCTGGCTCTGCTTGCCAAGTAAAGCAGGGTGGAGGAAGATTTTTGTCTTCCCTGCTCTGCTGCAGAATTAATTAGTACCTGGGACAAGCCTGAGTAACGATACAAGAGGGAACATGGAAGGACCTAGACGAATCCCATTTTGGAGTTAGGTGCCTTTTTCAGTCCCAGGGCCTTTTCTAATAAACTATCAATACAATACTGTTGTTTAGCTTCACTGCTGTAGGCCATGGGGATGGAAACAGCAGTGGGCAGTAGAGACATCCTCTGAGGCTTTTTGTGTAACTGTGTGGTGCATGTTTAACAGGATCTGATTGAAAGCCTGAAGTCTGAACTGAGTGGTAACTTTGAGAGGCTTATGGTAGCTCTCATGTACTCCCCATACAAGTATGATGCCAAGGAACTCCATGATGCCATGAAGGTAAGCAAATTGCATGGTGATGTTAAAGGAACAGCACAGATACAGCATTAATTTTTTGTAACTGTGCTTATTAACACAAGTGACAGTAACTGGACTGTTACATGATTAAGTTTGCTATTAGCAGTAGCCTTTGAGAAATAGTTAATTGTGCTATTAATGCATATCTGTGCAAAAACGCTGCTTTTATATTTAGGGGTGCATGAGTTTCTGAGCATACATGTCTCACAGAGCCTGGGAAAGGCAACAGCAAAACTGAACTCTGCTTTGGTGAGGAATTACCATCCACAGATGTAATTTTCAGTTAAACGTCTCTTCACTGCCTTCTGCAGTGGCTTTTGCAAATAGAGCTCAATGATACAAAGCTACTGCCCTGATGCCCCGCCTGAGACGTGAAACCTTTCAGAAATCAAGTAGTGGTGGTGCAAGGGCCAGGCTGGGGTTGGCTGGGATCCTACCAATTGATACAGTATCGAGGTCTGTTAACCTGGTAGAAAGATGGACTGAGGAGGCAAGCATTGGTTTCCCTACGTCCCTCTAATGCTGTCTGTCATCAAAGATCCAGATCCACAAATGCCTTGCAGAACTGCAGGATTATATAAAATAATCCTTTATGAATGAAGCACCTCAGTAAAAGAAATTATGTTCAAACCAAAGGTGCTTTGTGTCTCCAGCTTTCATCTTGACAGTTTCTCACAGCTCAGCATACAGCCTAACACTCTCCTGCCATTTTACTCCTCACTTGACCGTACTTCTCTAGCGATAAATTACGCTGCATGACTAGATGCCATTCTGCACCTTTATTTCTCCACTATGTTTTCTATTAAAGGGTGTAGGAACAAGTGAAGATGTTATCATAGAGATCCTGGCATCCCGGACGAAAGCGCAGATCAAAGAGATAATCAAGGTGTACAAAGAAGGTAAAGTGCCTGGGGCTCTCATTTGTGTGGTTAGAGCAATGTGTGAGTGCTTGATTGCATAGCAAGAATGGTGTTACCAACTAGCACTGTCAGCAGG